>NW_012149463.1:626661-627957 GCF_000956105.1 Propithecus coquereli
AAAAAAAAAAAAAAAAAATCTTAGGCTTGTTTTCAACTAGAATCTATTGAATTATAACAAATATAAGAATACAAATCAGCCGGGCATGGTGGCTCACATCCGTAATCCCAGCACTCTGGGAGGCTGAGGCAGGAAGATGGCTTGAGGTCATGAGTTCAAGACCAGCCTGAGCAAGAGCAAGACCTTGTCTCTACTAAAAATAGAAATAATTAGTGGGGCATGGTGATGCTCGCCTGTAGTCCCAGCGACTTGGGAGGCTGAGGCAAGAGGATCCCTTCAGCCCAGGAGTTTGAGGTTGCTGTGAGCTAGGCTGACACCATGGCACTCTAGCCCAGGCAACAGAGCAAGACCCTGTCTCAAACAAACAAAGAAACAAAAACAAATCCTCTTCGATTACGTATTTTAAATGGCTTCCGAACATATAGTAACATGTTATAATTTCACTTGCAACCATGCCAAAAGAAAAAGGAAAGCAATATGGTGCTTGAATACTTTTAGTCTCTAAAATACAAATACTCACAATTATTATGAAGCTTATGTTCTATAGAGAAAAATAGTTTTAAAAAATTGACTAAATGAATAAATACTTCAAAAATATCAATTTTATTTAATATAAACAGCTGATGAAAAGACACTCTCCCTTGTGGTATGAAACTTAGGTTATGATGCCATTGTCTAGAGATATCCAAAACATTTACTTAGAAGGTGGAGAATACATTCTATCCCACCCCTTCCACCACAACAGGTGTTACGGTTAGGTCTGTATTCATTGTCAAATATTCAAAATCAGCTAATAGTTCTAAAAGAAAATCTGGGTGGGTGATGAGAAATTAATGGGTACAATGTACATTATTTGGGTGATGGATGCCATAAAAGGTCTGATTTGACTACTATGCAATCTATGCATGGAACAAAATTACACATGTATACCATAAATTTGTGCAAACAAAAAAATAAAAATTAAAAAAAGAAAAGAAAATCTGCTTAGAGAAAAACTAGCAAGATACCCTTACTTAGGAGCCTTCCAGAATAAAAGTGCAAATTTATGTAAGTTTATGTGAATAGGTATAATGTCAAACACTAGGAGGTCCCCTGTCCGAATACTTCTTCCTCAGCACCACTCTGCCCAGGAATGGGAAATTCTGTTTGCAAGTAACTGCATTGCGTTATTAATGCAAAGGTATGGAACCAAATAGAAAACTCAATGTTGTGTTATATTAATGTGATTTGAGAGCTAATCAATGATTCTTTTTATCCCCTCAATATACACGTGTATTATTTCCGTATGTGGAACTT
>NW_012149463.1:630597-647562 GCF_000956105.1 Propithecus coquereli
CTGAGGCACTCGAGGTGAGAGTGGTGAAATTCTTCCAGCAGAGGCCAAACTTCAGGATTCCAGGCTTTTTTTTGTTGATTTCCAGCTATATTCTTTTCCCTGCAACTTGTCCACCTTACTCAGTAGTCAGATATGTTACATACACTTCATACTATGCTATGCAAGGGACTGTAGGAGCAGGATTTACATACGGTTAAGCTATTTCACAAGTAGGGTTTATGTTACTTGGTTCGCCTTGCACAGGATGAAATACCGAGGATAACATTGTGGTCTCCATCTCTCTGGCCACCCCAAAGTCTCTCAGATTTTTAAGTGTAAACCACAGCCTCTTCCACATACAACTATTCAGAAAATTCTTTATCTTCCTGGTCTACACTATCTTTAAACACTATTCCTTGTTCAAGCCACTATTGTTACTAACCCCTTCCCATGTCTAGGAAAATAAGAGCTTTTCCTGTTCAGTTCCCAGTTCTAAACATTAGGCTTCTGTTTCTGGCCCCACTGAGCGTGGATCACATCTGCCGTGGCAGCTGGGGCCAGGGGTGCTGCTCTAGACTTCACCACACTTTAGCTCTGGACGTTGGCAGCAAGTACAAACATCGCCATTTGGAGCTCGGTGTCAACTCTCCTTATGGGACTGACTGGGAAACAGTGCCCTCCCCTCCCCACTAGGCCTCTGACTTGGTGTCCCTCTTTGTCCCAACCTGGTCATTGGACTCCTCGCCAAAGTTCCATCTCCTATGTCCATTTTTTTATCTGACCTGGCTGGTAAAACTAGAAATCTGCCTTGGTCTCTGTTCTGGAATCTTCAGAATATACTAGATTCCTAGTGGAAATTAAATTGGCCACCCAATGGCTGCTGCTGTGCACTCGAGAGTCAGGCCCGCCAGGAGTCTTGGATACCCGACCTAGGACAGGTTTCACTGTGCCATGACCTGTGCACCTGGGGGGACTTCTGCTGCCCCACCTAGATCCGTGCTGTGCCTCGGCATGACTGGAAACCACTCTCATGCTTGGTCCCTGTGTTTTCTCTCACCTCAAAGAATCTCTGAGGTCAGCCCCTACAGCTAAGCACAATCCCCCGAGCATCTACATACTTCCCACCGGGACAGACAGCGCCCTTCAGCCCCCTGCTCCATCTTTTAGGAGCCAGTCAGCCACGTCTCATTAATTAATCCTATGCGGGTCTCCACTCCCTGCTCAGACATTTTCTACCCTCCAACACCTCATGTATGGCTTCCCAAAATTCATCTGTATTTTAAAATCAACTCCATCAACTTCTACAGGATGTTAAAAATATTTGACCCCACATTTTATCACTCCTAGATTCATATTCCTATTTTAGCACATAGGACCTCAGGAAAACTTGCTTTCTGGGGTCTGTGACAAAGACTTCAACTCCCAGCCTCTTATGGAGTCACATTGCATGGGGCAGTGTCACCCTGCAGTGTCTTTGCACGACTGGGGCAGCTCTCACAGCTGAGGCACTCGAGGTGAGAGTGGTGAAATTCTTCCAGCAGAGGCCAAACTTCAGGATTCCAGGCTTTTTTTTGTTGATTTCCAGCTATATTCTTCGTCTACTCTTCCACTTGTACTATTGTCTTTTCTCTGTCTTCGTTCATTTTGCTGAGTGTCCTGTGATATATGCCTACATTCCTGCTCACTTTAGAACATAAACTCTCACAGATCGGGTCTATGTTCACAGGATATTATTCTGTAAAGTACCCATCACAATGACATTTGCACTTAGATGTTTTTTTTAACAACTGTACTGTATTTTTATTAAATGATTACCCTAAATTAAAGTGGGAAGGCAAATTAAAGGTATTATTAGCCATTTGTAGATCAGTATTTTGCTTTATGCAAAATTGTAAAGATAATGGGTATCAAAGTGCTTTGTAAAATATTATTCAAGTTATTATCTCAGTTATTTCTGAATTATTGCATTTTCACAAATGTGCCAGTTAAAATAAAAAGGTATATTGTTCTCTATATTATAATTATGCTTTTAACTAGAAATAAGCCACTCTTAACCAACCATGTTTCCATTATTTCCTTTGCAGCTATTTATATTCTTTATTCTTCCATAATAGCTATGAATTTCTAGAATGATAGTCATAGAATCCTATACCTGAAAGGGACTTCAAAGCTCTTATCCATTTCTTTGCATTTAGGCAGAGTTGCCCTTAAACCTATTCAGATAGAAGAAGACGTGTACAATTGAAAAATATGAAGTGAATGGTTTCCTGATTATAAATATGACTTATACATTTTTAAAAGAAGTTTCCTATCTTCCCTTCATTTATCAAATATGTCTTGTTTAACAATATAACTACTGAATGATAAAGGGTACAATGAAATAGCAAACAAAAATAACTAGCCAGTTGCTGTGGTTTGTAATCCCAGCTACTCTGGAGGCTGAGGCAGGAGAATTGCTTGAGTTCAGAAGTTCAAGACCAGCCTGGGCAACATTGCAAGGCACTATCTCTAAAACAGTGAAGTAAAATAAGAAAAACTATATTTCTTTTGCTAGTACTTGGCATAAAAACAACAACTGTGATTCGATATTACTGATCTTAGTGATGGATTTTCTGTCTCCTTTCAACTTGGTTGCTTCTGCCTGCAACCAAGGTATTTAGAAAATAATACATTAGTAAATGTTCAAAACAATATTAATGAGAATTTTAAAAGAAAAGAAAGCCCAAGGCAATACAATTGCCATTTTCTACTGTCCTGTAGTTACTAACACATGTGCTGATTTTAAAAACGATTATCATATAATCAGCTTTCTTCATATAACATTTCATCATAAATATTTCCATATTTTGACATAGTGCTGATATTTTTCATTTTAATAAATTCATAACATCTCTTTATGTGTATATGCCATTATGGTTTATTTTCTATTATTATATAATGAGACAATAACCACATTGGGACACAGAGTTTTCTCCAGTTGAAGTAGTGTCTGAATCTAAATTTCCAAAAATTCACATTTTCAGGGCTTGATCTACAATTTCAAATTACTTTTCCAAGTGTTTCTGCTAATTTTTCTACCATCAGCCATGCATGAGTGCTCTAGCACTGAATGTTTCAGTGATTTTAATTTGCACTAAGTTTGGAATAGGTGTCTTTGTTGTAATTAATCTTTTGAGAACCAAATAAAAGGAGAAAAAAGGCACCTCAGGTGCTGCACACATTAGATTTTATTTTTTTATTTTATTTTATTTTTTGAGACAGAGTCTTGCTCTGTCACCTGGGCTAGAGTGCCGTGGCGTCAGCCTAGCTCACAGCAACCACAAACTCCTGGACCTAAGAAATCCTCCTGCCTCAGCCTCCCATGTAGCTGGGACTACAAGCATGCACCACCATACCCCGCTAATTTTTTCTATTTTTAGTTGTCTGGCTAACTTCTTTCTATTTTTAGTAGAGATGGGGGTCTCCTTCTTGCTGAGGCTGGTCTCGAACTCCTGACCTCAAGCAATCCTCCTGCCTCAACCTCCCAGAGTGCTAGGATTACAATCATGAGCCACCACGCCTGGCCTACACATTAGATTTTAAATACTCAGATTAATGTCAGATTAGTAGAGAATGATCTAAAATTTTATATCAGATAATCATTACCAGGTATATTAAAAGGGCAGTCAGGAAATGAGAACTACTGATCCCTGCCTGCTAACTCCCCCATCTGGACCCCTTGCTCTAGAGGCCCTTTGATAAATGTAAAAACTGAACATGTTTTAAGATGATTCTCTCTTTTCTGATTTGATTTCTGCCTTGTTGAAAAAATCTTCGGTGGCTCCCATTGTCCATAGATAAATTCCAAATCCTAAGACTTGGATCCGAGGTGAGAGAAAGGATGCATGGAACAGCAGCAACCTGAAAAGGGCACAACCAGGTGCTCAGGGGACCCGGATTTTGGTCCTATCCCTGTGCTAATCTTTAATATTTTAATTTGCTTATCTGTACAGTGAGAATAATCGTATCTGTTTTACAAGGCTGTTTGGAAGATTAGATGAGAATTCATTTGAAAGGGCTCAGCACAGGATGAAGGGCCTCCTTCATGGGAATTCCATTCTTTCTTCTTTAATCTGGGCTCAACCTGTGTTACCCCACTAGCCACGAATCCCACCCCCACTTGTTGCTTTTCTGCTTTTCTACCTCTGCTCATTCTATTTTCCCCATCAGATTCTTGTTTTTCACATCTCCCAAATCCTATCAAAGACCTAGGTAGGCAGCCTTTCCAATGGATCTCCTCAACTGAAATGAACTTGTCGTGTGCCACCGTCTCCCTTCTAGGATTCATCCTGGTGTGCTCTATGCAAGAGCCACATCCTTTGGAAATGGAGCCCGTGTCTCGATGTCCTTCACATCCCTGTATCACCCTAACACGATACCCGGCACAAATAAGAGACGTTCATTGTTGGTTTTGCTGAATTCTATCTTATGCTCCATGCTTTCTTTTTCTTGCTCTCCCTCCTCTGTCTTTATTTTTTATATTTCACATGAAGAGACCTTCCACATTGAACACGTTCACTGCGAACAACAGGGATGGGATCCTATGAACTTCCCCTCGCCTTCACGCGGGCACGTGAAAATCCAAATAAGTAAACGAAATGACAGTTTTAAAGAAGAAAGGAGGGGAAAAACTAGCTTGTCAAAGACGCAGCTTTTGCATGTCTAAATCTGTCTGTTTTGGGATGTAAGCCAAAGTCGGGGGTCCAAGGCTATTCCAATTCTATTGCATTCCATCTATTATTTATATAGTGCATATTGCTGCAGTCTCTAAGCACTTTCAAATGAAATACAACATACCTTTGGGAGTGAAAAAGGAAATGAGAAAAGGGGAGGAGGAGGAGGCGTTGGAATATTGGTTATCATTTCGAGTGTGGTAAGGTCTGAAGCAGAGACGAGCGTCTCCTCCCCTGTCTGACACAGGTGTGAATAACGTATTGTTCCATATCAGTGGCATAAATTTACATTGTGAGCTGGAAGCCAAGCTTCGCAGAAAAAGCTTTCTTTATTTTTTGACTGAAAAATGCACAGTGCTCGGGGGAGAAGGACCTCCTACTTCTTCGGTATCCACCCTGAAATTTAAAACCTGATCAGAACAATTGCTACCAACGCTCACCATGTAAACCTCACCCTTCAAGGTTTTGGTTTGGGTTTTGATTTTTTGTTCCTTATGACAACAGAGAGTACAGATGCTAAAGCTTCTGAATAGTGAGTTTCACTCTTATGGTTCAGTGTCCTGTGGCATTTGTAAATTCTCAAAAGGGAGAAGCAAAGGAAAGAGCCGAGTGGTGTCATTAGAGCATTTAAGGGGCACCCCATGTTCTGTCCAGGCAGTGCCACAGATACTTGTACAGCAGGGGTTCAACACATGCCTTTCTTCTACCTGAATTCTTCAGGTAGTTCCTTAAGATGTGCCCTTCATTAAGAAGGTCTAAGAAAGCCTCAGTATCTCACCAAAAACGGAAAAGCATCCAAACTTTTTTTTTTTTTTTTTTTTTAAGACACCGTCTCCTTCTATTATCCTGGCTAGAGTGCGATGGCATTATCATAGCTCACTGCAACCTCAAACTCTTGATCTCTCGAGTAGCTGGGACTACAGGCACACACTACCACACCTGGCTAATTTTTCTATTTTTTGTACAGACAGGGTCTGGCTCTTGCTCAAGCTGGTCTTGAACTCCCGACCTCAAGCGATCCTCCCACCTCGGCCTCCCAAAATGCTTGAATTACAGGCGTGAGCCATGTGGCCAGATCCATCCAAACATTTTGACACCAGATTCAAACATTTCTGATGGCTTTAACAGTGGTCTTTAGGGCAAACTCTCCTTTTATTGGGGTGAGGGGGAAGTGGGGACTCGGCTGAGCCTTTTTAGTCACTCAGATTTCCTTGCGGAAGACTTGGACCAGGGGAATAAGTTAAATACAGCTGCCTCAGCCCGGGGTGCTCAATATTGTCTTTAATGATTAAAAATGCTGACTCCGGTGGGAGCAGAGTGCAGGCTGCAGAGATTATTACGGTTTGAAGCATTTTCTGTGCGAGTGGTGAGGGCGGGGTGGAGGGGCTGGGGAGGAAGACCATGAAAGATGTCAGTGGACTCGGCAGTTCACCTGGAGAAGGACAGAGGCAGGCAGCAGGGTCTGCGGGAAGGGGTGGCTGCTGTCCTCAGGTCTTTTCCATTGTGTGTGCAGTGCCCGCCCTTCAGCCAAGAATGTTAAAGACAACTGCTTTCTGTTAGCAGTGCACCCAGGGATGCGGGGAGCGTGTGTCTGTGCTCAGGAGGGAAGGGGACTGGAGAGAGGTGTTGGCATGAGAGGAGACCGAGGAAAAGGCTCCGCGTGTGGTCAGAAGTGAGAGGGGCTCATGGAACATGTAAACATGACCCCTGGCTTCTCAGAAATAGTATCAGTTAGGGCTGTATTTCCTACATCCATGTAAGATGGGGGAAGGGGGATTGAAAGGGAGGATCATTATTATATGAATTTTAAAGAAAGAATTGAGCTGGAATAATGATAAACTGATTGGAATAAGAATTGCTGAGATATTAACGTGTTTTTCCTTTTTTCGTTTTCTTTCTTTCTTTCTTTTTTATTATTTTATTTTATTTTATTGAGACAGGGTCTTTCTCTGTTGCCCAGGCTGGAGCGCAGTGGCATGATCACAGCCTGCTGCAGCCTCAAACTCCTGGGTCAAGCAACCCTCCTGCTTCAGTCTCCCAAGTAGCTGGGACTGTGCAGGTGCACATCCCTGCAGCTAGTTAATCTAAAATTTTTTTTTTTTTGTAGAGATGAGAATCTTGCTATATTGCCCAGGCTGGTCTTGAACTCCTGGCCTCAAGTGATCTTCCAGCCTTGGTCTCCCAAAGTGCTAATGTTACCAGTATGAGCCACCGCACCTAGCTGGAGTGTGTTTATAGTTGAAGGAAGGAAAGAATAAAAGAGAGGAAGCAAGGAAGGGGAGACAGGAAGGGAGGGAGGGAGGAAGGAAAGAAGTAAGGAAAGAAAATCTCTGCTGACTGATTCCTACACAATCCATGGACTCATGCACTCCGAATAGATCCTGGGGAAGGAAATAGTAAGGTCTCTATCTCTCAGGAGTGTCTTTACATGATGGAGGGGTGGAAGGGAACTCAGAAACAAAACATGGTTAGAGCTTTCAGGAACCACGGAAGGCCCTGGAAGAGACCTAAAAATAGGAAGGCCTGGGCTGAGAGAACCCAGGAATGTGAGGTGAGGGTTCATGTGTAAGGGTGGCTGACTGGCCCACAACCATCCTTGTGTTCTCGCAGGTGTTATTATGCATGTGTAACTCAATATATTACCCATCCGTGTATGTGTGTGTTTTTAGAGAAGGTGCAATGAGTAGATAATACATAACCCACAAGAATGACCCAGTGAAACCAGCAGCCATACAAACTTAGTGAGCACACAATACTCACTTTTCATTTAAAAAAATATCTGGTCCTCATGACAACCCTGTGACGACAGATAACCACTACCCAGGCTACAGAAGAGGAGATGGAGGCTCATATCTCAAAGGCTACACGGTTAGTCCATGGAGGCCAAGTTCTAATCCCAAAACTTCTCCCTGTTTTCAGTCTGCTTTACCCTGCACAGCTAGCTAGTTGCAGATTCTGTGGCATCAAGGTGACTGAATCTTTTCTTGTGTGCAGGAGCTGTGTTGTTGTTGTTTTGTTTTTTTTTCTGGGTCTACTTGACTCATAGAGCGTGGGATGCTCTGCTCAGCACTAGCTGGTTGTCAGCATGCGGGGAATGTGGGTCCAGGTCTCCCAGTTTTTCAAGAGAAGCTGGACACTCCTATTTGCACATGAAGTCTGCTGTTTTAACGTTGGTTCATTTGAAGAGAAAAAGAAATCAAACATTGTACACACTCGGTACACTGGCCACCAGGGTGAGACTTCTGCCTTGCATCTTCACTTGGCCTGGATTCCTCATGTCCTTTACTTACTTCTCTCCTTCCGAGTCATTTGCACTTTTGTGGGGGAATCTTGGAAATGAAGTGATGGCCAGGGAAACAGGTTTTGTTTTTGTGTCATCAGCATCCAGAATGGGGTGAGCCAGAGAGCAGGTGCTGGGAAGAGGGGGGCCAGGCAAGGAGGAGCGAGGAAGAATGGGAGACGCCGTGCACAGGAGCTGCTGTGAGGAGGGGAAACGGAAGCAGGGAGCTGACAGCACTCTCAGTCAATATTAAATAGTAATGAAATAGAGACTAATAGGCCACAAAGAAACTCTGATAAGCATGCCAGCAGTTTACTGTATTTCGGCACCCAGCTGGGTCCCAGAGCTTAACACATCTCTTCTGACATTACAGGCAGTTTCACTGTGCTGGGAGCAAAAACCTGAGTAATAAATAAAAGGCAAATGTTTTTGCTATTAAGTAGAATGAGAATGACAGAATAAAAGAAAGAAATTCTATGTTTCCATTGTTCTCAATAGATGTTACATCTCATGGCAGATAAGATTTCATTAAAGAGTAGCAAGAGATTTTGGAAATAACCATAGTATAAATGGTCTCTGCTCTGCATTTGGTAATGAAACCGCTTTGAATGTGACGCTTTAGTAATTCAGACACAATATTTCTTAATTCCCATTGTGTATAAGTGCCAGGCACTGTGGGCAGAGGCATGGGAAATGCTGTATGTAATCCTCTCTTCTGAGCAGCTTACAGTCCATTGGTATTAGATTTTCAGGAAGGACAAAGCTCCCCCCACAAAAAGCCCGTATCAAATCTTAAATAGTTTCAAGCAGTAAAAAAGCTATATGCTAGACACCTCTTCCAGAAAACATATCACTTTGCATTCATCTGAACATAATTCAAACCACATTTACTAAAACTCTGTGTTACTCTCTTATATGGCCACTTTGTTTTTATGTTTCCAGAAGAAAATGCAAAGCGTAGCAGTTTTTTGGAAGCATCTTTAAGATTTCAAATAATAATGTGGTGTCTATATTTACCTAATCTTACGGCTGAGTCTAAGCTGTTCTTTTCAGTTACTGTGATCCTTTCTCCTAACCTGCACCCCTTCTTTTCCTACCTCTCTTCTTTTTGAATATTGTACTCTTCCCATGATGAATTTCAGATATATGGCTCAAAAATGCAATCACACCTCTATCTCTCCTTTCTCCCCCCTCTCAATGCAGCAGGCCAACAATAGAGTCAGGGAGTCACACCTGTCTTTCCACTTCTCAAGCCTGACAGGGGTTATCAGTGAGCACAAACAGTCAAAAAATAAAACAGAACAGTGGCAGTGCCACCCAGTGAGAAGAATGCATTCCAAATGCTGTCAAAATAAAGACTGGTTTGATTAATGTCGGTGTTCGCTTTATTTTCACTGTTTCCCCTGCAGGGTCAAAAAAAGCAGTCTAGGGCCAGAGAGAAATGTGTTCACACTGAGGGGCATCTTTTAGCAATGCATTTTTTTTTTTTAGTAATATCTAAGTTACTTGATGTGTTATCAAGAGATTGTATATCTATAAAGAAGTTTTAATGCTCATTTCCTACCAAGACTTCCCCAATACCAAATTTACTTTTTGTCTCTTCTGTGACAGCTACAATATCAGTGATACAATGTGGTGTATTAATATTTTGGGCTTTTAATGACATATGTGGAAGTCAAACCGTATTTCCCAGACAGACACAAAATGCTTGTGGCTTTTAACTCATTGTTAGGTAGATTTTAACCTAGTACAAAAAATTGAGAACAGGTGACACATATTCCCGAGGAATCATAAAAATTCAGAACATATAAAGAATAAATACCTTCAAGAAAAGTTGACTGAAAATCCTAAATTGGGATCAAACAAGTTACTGTGTTTAAAATCATTTGGTTTGCCAAAATAACTGTAAGAGAAGATTTGGAATGTTCCCAGCATAAAGAAATGATAAATACTCAAGGTGATTGATATCCTAAATAGCCCAATTTGACCATTACACATTGTATGCATGTATCAGATATCACATGTACCCCGTAAATATGTATAATTATTATGCATCAATAAAAATCTTTGAAAAATCACTTGGTTTGCATTCCATCTTATAATCAGTCTTTGTGAGTCTTGATAGCATCTGTATGTTTCAAGCCACTTTCTTACATCTTCTCAACCATTTTCAAAGCTTGGGGCTTTTAGCAAATCAATAAGAATTTCTTAGACTTCTGTGTATAATGAAAAAACAGAAAAGTAAAAGGAACTTAATTGGTTCAGTAGAACCTTCTTGTTCATTTAAATAAAAAAAATAAGCTAACGTGCTGAAGGTAGAATCTGTTGAAATGTGGCAAACTGATGTTGATTTATTTTTCATGACAGTGATTTCTCAGAAATCCCATCATTCTTATAAATTTACAATAGTCAGAAAATTTTTAAATTATCTTTCTGTGAAAATTAGCGATTGGTAATTGTTTATAAATATAATAAACAGATATAACCTTACCATTTGACATCTATATTTTAAGTCATTCAAATCTCATTATGTCAACTAACAGCCCACATCTTATATTTTGATTTTAAATAATTTTTTGAACTCCTTATCATTTGGTAAATCATCTCGGGTTTTAAAAAAATAATTATTAAGCCAGTCACTGTGGCTCACGCCTGTAGTCCCAGCTACTCAGGAGACTGAGGTAGGAGGATGGTTTGAGCCCAAGAGCTGAAGTCCAGCCTGGGCAACATAGCAAGACCCCGTCCCTAAAATTAAAAAAAAAATAGAGGAGAGAGGGAAGAAAAATAACTTAATTATCATTATAAGCCAATTTCTGTGACAACATCTTCAAAAGCAAACTGATAGGCATTTTCAATTCAGGATTCTTCTGTACATTGAATGTGGGAGGAAAAAGCCCTGGGAAGTCTCCCCTAGCCCCTAGTGCTCTGGTCCAGGCTTTCCTCTCGCCTGGCTCGGTGGCTGTAGCTCACGGTCATGTGGCTCAGTGCCAACAGAAATGCCTATGGAAAGGAAAGGCTGTTCTGAGCAGAGGGCTGCCTGCCTTTGTGAAAGACGAGAAGACAAAGCCTAATACAGTGAAACTTCTTTAGAACATTTTCCAGGGAACTGAACATTGTGAATGTCCTACGTGGGAAAACATGCGCCGAGAGAGCCGCACAATGACGGCATTTCACTGTACTTTCACTTGCCAGACATTCCAGCGCGCGAGGCTCATAAACGGGCTCCAGCAGGAGACTGCGCTTCTTACCCGGCCCCTTTGTGGCTACACGCAATGGTCAATTACTTCCGTCTGAAACAGAGGCCAGGTCTGTTCTCAAACACCGTGCTCTGGAGCGGGTACAATTACATAAGCTAGTTCAGGTGGCCTAGAGAAAGGCAAGACAGTACCTTTATACACTGCCAAAGTCACTTAAACAATGAACAATCACCTCCGAAGGAAGGTGAGCACACCCACATGGTAAGTGGTAAGTAACTCCTCTCCAAATGTTGGAAGTGGGAGCTGTTCTATTTTGCCTCTTTGTGCTTGTGTCTACTGTGTGCTATTCTACTACATGCTATCATTTCATGCCTCTTATGTTTGAGACCCCATCTTCTTAGTCATTTTAATTTATTTCAGATCATACAGAACCTCGGATGACTGAGGACAAAAATCTCAGATCACCAGGTAGAGGGACAGGCCATTCTCTTTGCTTCTCCTCCATTGTGCTCTGTAGAAGCCAGGGGCAGCCCTCCCGGAGAACTGGGATGGGGCAACCTTGCTGTCAACTACTGGCTCCAGCATGGTTCTTTCTCTGCAGAGCTTGTTTGGTAGAGTGCAGGACATCCTGCTTCACTGGGGTTTCCAGCTATCTAAGAGCATGTTGGTATTTGTTAGATTACCAAGAATCTGTTGCAATGTGACTGAGACACAACAGATAAAGAGATCAAGATAGATCACTGATGGAGACTCTGTGTTTCCTAAATGTGGATGATAAGCATTAGTAGATAAAAAATGTAATCAATCAAGTACTGGAACAAGGCAGGAATGAGAAGAATGTTTCTAATTTAAAATCTAATGTAAATTTTGCTTGTAACAAAGTCAAAGAAAATAAAGAATCAAAGGAAATGTTTTAGATACAAAATCAAGCAAGAAAAGTATTGCTTAAATAAACGAGCATATGGTTTCAGACATAAATAAATAAATGTATATACGGGGCTTTGTCTTTTTTGTTAGGATTGAGTAACATTTTAGAGCAAATTTATTTAGGAGTTGATCATTTAGTTTGTCAATAATAACAATCTACTTTTTGTAGTTCTTAAGAAAACTTTTAAAAACACACAAGATTAGATGTTTGTTTTAGAAAAACATGAATGACATTTTTAACTTTTCCAAATGCTAGGTTCCAGAATGTAAGTGGTCTAACAGAACTGATAGAGTCATGGTCCCTGAAAGTGGAAGGCTCTAAGGTGTCAGAGGATACAGGAATGAAACCAGGCAACCAAATGCCAAAGTCTGGATAACTTCCAACTTTCTATCCACTGACCCCAACGCATCACACCTCTTATGCCCTAGTCATTCTTCCAGCACTTGATGGGTTGTACAAAAGTCAGTTTGAGGCTTAAGAGGTTGAAGCAGCTCTATAAACAACTGAAATTCAATATTCAACTTCCCTGCTGTTAAAATACTCTCAGCCACAGTGCCATGGAGGAGTTCTCATTGGCTGCCTGTACCAGGCAGTCTCTAAGTGGTCCCCAATAGTCCCCACCTCCTGGTATTTATGCCCTTGTTAATGCCCTCCTCTTTGGTGTGAGCTGGGTTTTGTGGCTTGTTTCTAGCAAATAGAATGGGTCAGGGGTGATGGAATGTCACCTATAAGATAAGGTTGCAAAATGACTGTGGCTGCTATGTCAGGGGCTCTTTCTCACTTTCTCCATCTGAAGACAAGCCAGCTACCATGTTTCGAGCTGCTCTGTGGAGAGGCACAACGCAGTCAATACCCTTCAAGGATCTGAGTCCTGCCAACAACCACATGAGTGAGCCTGGAATCAGATCCTCCCCGGTTGAGTCTTCACAGAAGACCTGAGCCCCAACAGACGGCTTGTCTGCAACCCGATGAGACACCTTGAGCCCAGCCAAGCAGTGCCCAGATCCTTGACCCACAGAAACTGCGAAATAATAAATATTTATTGTTGAGTCACTAAGTTGTGGAGTAATTTGTCATGCAGCGATAGGTAACTAATACACCGTTTTTGTCCAGTTCCAGCCCTCTGTCTTCTTCAGCCTGCTTTCTCATTTCCTTTCTTGACCCCTGTCTCATTGCTCTTCCCACCCCCACATTCCTTTTACTTCTCTTGTGCAACAGTTTAAAGCTATGTTTTACGGGCTCCTTTAGGCTGTACCCTAAGGGCTTCCCCTTCTTTAAATGGCCTAAAAATAATAAAGTAAGTTTTCGACCCAAGAGAAACTTTAGTGCTAGCTAATAGAAGAACAATGTTTTCAACTTATATTAAGAATGTGAGTCATTCAAAATAAATAATATATCTATGATTTCATCAACTTAAAAATACCTTAGCTTTGGTACCGTTTATAAAATTGAGATTAAAAATCCTGATGATTAAATAATTGGCTCCCTGAGCACTTAAACTTTTTATAGTAATAAAACAAATTATTTTAAAATATTTTCGTTATTTTTGGCCTACCATGTTATTTGGATTGTTGCAATATGTGAGTGAGATGTTTCTGCATCACAAATCCTCAAGTGTCCAGCCTTCTGGGCTCAGCTCTTATGCCAATGCCCTAAATAAAATGCCTTGTGCCACCCTGGTCCCACTTGTCACCTTGAAAAATGTTATATTAGAGGTGACAAACAACTTAAAATTGGGGATTAAAAAACAAAACTAAAATTAGGCATTTCCTGAAATTAGACTTTTCCTCCAGTTTCCCAGATGACTGGAACACAGGAAAATCCTCACGCTGTCCTCCTCCAAACCCGAGCCCTCCTTCACTTGCCCCCCATTCTACTCAAGCCCTTCTTGTCCATCTTGCTATTTTTCCTTCATTCCCAGAGTCCCCAGGTCCATTTCCCACCACAAACTTATTTTTCCTTACTACAGAGCATTTTAACTTGGTTTTGCTTAAACTGCCCCCATCTAGGTTGTACCCTAGTGGGAAGGGGATGGGTCTCCACTTCCACCACCAAGGAGGTCCCAGATACACCTATGTTTTCTTTTCCAGATGGTACCATCTTCCTCAGCTCAAACTTCCTAGCCACTTAATAACATTTTTTTAAATGTCATGCTAGAATTTAATTTAAAAGATGAAGTTTAAAAATCCTAATAAAACATACATGAAGAAAAGTCATTTTCCCATTGAAATCTTGCTGAATTTGCTAAAAAATGAAAATTTTCAGAGTGGAGTTTTTTCTTAAGACTAGATCAACCACTCATGTTATAAACCAATTTATAATCTATTTCAAGTAAAAGGTAACAGCTATTTTTATGGATGTAATTATAAGACCTTCTTTGGGGATCAATTTCCATATATTTGAATGTTCATCCTATGGCATGGCAAATGAATGGCAAATACTAGGAAGTTGTGTCTTCCCTTTCAACATCAAAGCTATGGCATTGAAATGAATCCTGGCTTGTTGACTGCTGTACATTATGCTCAGTTTCAGGAATCTGAATGGAGATAAGACACTTAGCTTCAGACATTGGTTTAAGGAGGAACTTTAGAAGTGCTCATGGAAGAATACACATCTATTCTAAATGACATTCAGTTGTGGTGCTTTCTTCCCAATAAATGTAAATATCTGTATTCCACTGTGAAAATGCATTTCCCTAAGAAGGGTTAATTTCTGGCTGTGCACCATGGATATATTCCCTCTCTGCCTCCCTCTTGGTAGCTGGCTGCATCTAAAGTTTTCAAAGGGAGTTGGGAGTTTCTAGGAAAAATAACTTGAAACAATGTCTGCCGAACTGGATGGGGATAGGAAACAGGGAGTTAGTGAGGGAGGAGGGTAGTGATGAAAGAAAATTTCCACAGATAGATTCTTTGAGCAGGAGAAAGAATTCCTCAGGAGCAAAGAATAAGAAGAGCAGGGTGCATTGGAGTCAACAAAAGACCTGAGGGTTGGAGTAGAGGAGTTTACAGTCAAAAGTACCTAGTGTGACCCCAGCCAGTCAGCAGTATGCTCCTTAATAATTAAAAGAGCTGTCACCCAAAATCGTGTTGTCCTTTGAGTCCTTTGAGGGTTGGGGGCTCTCTGAAAAAGCATCTCAGAGAGGAAGGGACTTGTTTCCCTTCTTGTTGAATCACGGAGTCTAAGTCAGAATGCTGGTACAGAAAATGGAATTGTAGCCAGAAGGCCAGTGGAGTGGATTGAGCTGGGGACCAACGGTGAACAGAATTTCACTTTGGCCAATGGCCAATGTGGAGAAACACTCCACCAGCTTAAGCAGAATGTGTTTGAGAAGCAGCCAAATTAAAACTTAAACAGCAACAGCCTATAGGAGAACAGAAAGGAATATGGGCACTTGGGACTTCCATAGATTTGAGCTAGTGGATGGAGAAGGGAAATTTGGAAGGGGATTGTTTTTTTTTTTTTTTTAAATAGTTACAATGGTGGGACAGATATTAAGCTAGGAAAATTTAGGACTGAATGTTGCTCTCACCTAACTTTCATTCACAGCTGGGAAGTTGCAATCGCATGCAGAGGAAATAGTTGCTAACTATGATCATTTTTTCATATGGGAGAATTTCAATCATGTAAAAATAAAATTTTGAAAAACATGTTTATTGAAGATCAAAATTAGATTTCAATTATTACAACCCAGAATAATTAGCCAGATTTGGCAATCAACATTTTCTGTTGGAGATGTCTAATAAGATATAACTTTGACACTAAACTCCATGGAACTCACCTCTTTGGTAGATCAGGGAAATGATTCTACGTCGTAACGTTATCATGCAGTTAAAAAAACTTTTGGGAAAGTGCTTAGCACAGTGCCTGGCACATAGTAAGTGTGCAACTATATTTGTTCATTGATCAATGAAAAGGCTCCACCAGAAAGTTAAAGTGGTGGCCGAAGAAAGATCAGATAAAACACTAAAGCAAACTCCAAGGGCTTTTGGTATCTATAGCACCATGAATGAGATGACATATTCTTTCATGAGGCAGAGTAGGGAAAAAAGCACCTTGAACCGAGAATCAGGAGTGTTGGTTTTTTGTTGTTGTTCTGGATCTGCTTCCAACTCCCCTGGTGCTTTTGGTGAACTCCTCAACTAACCTCTCCCAGTACCAGCTGGCTCTTGGGGAAAATGACAGGCTCAGCCTCAGTAATAGATACGGTCACTTTTAACAATAACAATGCATACATTTATGCATTTGTATGCAAGCTATGACCATTATTGCTTCCATAACACATGCTCTAAATTATTTATTGTTTTTCAATGCATAGTATAGAAATTAGGGGTAGCAATTATAATGGTTCGTGGGTTTAATTTTTAAACTGTGTTTTTATGCAAAAAGACTAAGTGTTTTATAATCTCCAATTAAATTAACTACAACTGTGGGAAGTTGGGATGATTGGATTGGTAGGGAGGAGCACCACTATACTTTGGGTACCAACCTATCCAAATTAGAATTAAATGAGCAGGAGATGTACCACAGACCGTTTCAAGAGCTAGTCTTGCAAACCCAAATATTAAGAGTAAGTTACACGAGCCAGGCATGGTGGTGTGTACCTGTAGTCCCATCTACTTGGGAGGCTAAGGCAGGAGGACCACTTGAGCCCAGGAGTTTGAGCCTACAGTGAGCTATGATGACGCCACTGCACTCTAGCCTGGGCAACAGAAAGAGAGAGAGACCCTGTCTCTAAAACAAAACAAAACAGTAAAGTTTTTATGGGTCACAGTATAAATTTGTATTAGTCATCTATGTTTTCTCAGGAAAGAAGGGGGGTGGCAAGAATGTAGGGGAGGGGTGATGAAACTAATATTATAACTAATATTT
>NW_012149463.1:651216-652974 GCF_000956105.1 Propithecus coquereli
TACTATATTTTATCTAGCCAGTGTTTTTCATATATATTTAACCATAGTTTGTGTATTTTGTTTTGTTTTTTGCCACAACACATCTATGCAGAATATTCTTTGGGAAATGTTGAATGACACTGGTGATTGAGTCTGCCAGGCTATCTGGGACCTAAGCCTGCTCCAATCTAGTACCTGGACAATTCTGGTCTGTCTTGTTATTGACAGCTAAGGAAACGTTATCACGGGATGCAACTTCTGAGAATGCTATAGCTGTATTTACCTGTTCTCGGAGACTGCAATACTGAACTCTTAGAAGGAACATTCTATATCCCTGTCATAAAGAGTGCTTAGCAACCACCTAGTTCAGGTGACAGGGAGAGCAGGGACTGCAGAGTCTTCGGTTCTGTCTTGTGCAGGTTAACTGGTCTGCAGGAGCTGAGGAGGAAAATCCAGCGGCACAGTTAAGACTGTAGCCATGGCATCTGTATCGTACCGGGAGCCAACATCTGCCACTGTGGGCAAACGGATGATTGTTACAGGTAAACGAAGAGTTTCGTGTGTGCTTTCACAAGGAGACCTAAACTTCCTTTATCCTTCCCCTATATGACACTTACATAATGGATATAACAGTGAAATAACCCATGTTTATTTTCCATGGTACTGCTATCTCATTATGCCCACTCAGCCATGGCACCTTGTTGCCATAAACACATCTTTAACACAGCCGTTGTCACTGTGTCTGAGCTATCTTTCACAAAGGAACATTTTTATTAGCATAACATTTACAGTTTGTGTAAGAGAAACTGCTCTGATGTTAATAAAAAAATGTCCTTTTAATAAAACTTTCATTACTACTGATTTATGCTTCTCATATCTTTATAAACTCGAAATACTTGCATGATAATTATTTTTTTAAATTTCAGAGTATTACGGGGGTACAAATGCTTTGTTTACATAAACTGCCTTTGCACCACCCAACAATCATGCCCATACCCCAGACAGCGCGCACCGCTTCCATTAGATCCACCCATCCCCACCTCCCCCCTCCCACCTGCCCAACACCCTATGAACGTTACTACCCATATGTACACATTAGTGTTAATCAATTAGTAACAATTTAATGGTGAGTACATGTGGTGTTTGTTTTTCCATTCTTGTGATACTTCTCTTGGAAGAACGGGCTCCAGCTCCATCCAGGATAATATAATAGGTAGTTCATCATTTTTTTTATGGCCGAGTATACCATGGTATACATAAAAATTTGAACAAAATGTGCGTTAAACCTAGCAAAGTTGTTGGTTCGTGTTTTGTTCCTTCAACTTATTTTAAATACTTTGGGCAGTACGTGTGTGTGGAATCATAAAATCTAAAATATGGAATATGAGTAATTAGAATAAGTCTATAAGGCATAAACTAAATTTCTTCTTATTTCCTTTATGTTTTCAAATCAGGAGCATATTTTACAATGTTACAGAAAAAATAATCAAATGTGTATTTACAGTGGACATTTGTGATTTATGTTCCTAATCATCTATTTCTTCCACTCCCCTTCTTGTGACTCTCTTGGCTTCAGGAAATCCACCCTTTCCCCACTCTTACCCCTTTTTTACTTCTGTGGGAAAAAGCTTTATCAACTAGAGTGCAGTGCTAACTTGCAATTCCTTTTGTCTTTAACACATTAACTGCCATGTGAGTTGTATTTAACTCACGCTAGTTTTGAGCCCGGGGCCTTGTGAAGCAAAACCCTGCAGTTGGTTTACGAAAATCTTACTTCTT
>NW_012149463.1:654224-656952 GCF_000956105.1 Propithecus coquereli
TAGAAGAGGCTACTAATTGGTCTGTACCTTTCCCGCAGTCAAACAAGAGAAAAAAGAAAAGAAAAGAAAAAAGAAGAAAAAGAAAAAGGATAAAATAATAAAATAAAAGAAGAGGCTACTATTGATTCATAAACAATACGGATTTTCTCTAATAGAGAGGCATCTGGTTAAGGGAGACCATCTTTAATCCCTATAATGTGCTCAGTAACTGTCATAATATTTTATGACAATTTGGGCTTAATTTTAACTGCTCTATTAACCTGTTGTGCAACATACACAAATCCACATCTAGTTAATACTATTGCTTTATTTATCAGCCTTGGTTTTATTTCTTTCTTTTGTCTCCTCTGTCTTATTTTGGAATACTCGCCAGTCAACCAAGCTAGAAAACTCAGGCCATGCTTACCCTTCAACATACATTCCAAATGTGTCTCCTCTGCTCCTGTCACCCCTGACTTAGTTCAGGCTCTCAGCTTCACTGCCCTGGACTGCTTTGACAGCTGCTTGCAATAATCATATCTAGGAATCTATCACAAAGATGTCTCAAAAAAATATGAGAAGATGTACACAGAAAGCTATACTTTGTAGCACTTTTTCAATAGCAAAAAATTGGAAATAGCCCAAATGACCATTAATGGTGGACTGGTTGAATAAACTATGGTAAATGTTTACAATTGAGTACTTTGTTCTTGTATAAAAAAATGAGAAGTATCTTTAGGTAATGCTATAGAGTGATCTACAGATGTTAAGAGAAAAAAGCAAGGTAAAAAAGTATGTTCAGTGTGCTATTTCTTTTAAAAAGGTAAGGATATGATCACAAACATACATGTAGTTATATTTTTAAAAATATTTCCTACAAGGAAGAGGGAGAAAACAGGGTGGAAGTAACAAGGATCAAAGCTGGACTTCTCTTAATATCTCTTATTTTAAGAATTTTACTTTGAAACCATGTACTTACTTAACTATAAAATAATTTTTAAAATTTCCAAAAAATGAAAAAATATCCACATGAACCTAAAAATGTATTGAGTTGGTAGAATAATCTTATAGAGAAGAACTAATCTGGTTCTTCTCCCTCTATATTCCCTTCTCTCTAGCCTTTTGCCATCAGAATTTCTGGCTCTAAGCCTACAACATATTGTAAAGTCTGTAACAGTCTCAAAGGCATGACAGAAGCCTGCATTCCCCATGATGGGTTGATAGGAAGTCCTCGATCGAAAGCCAATGTCTCCATTATTTTCTACTTATTTTACCAAAGAATTATTTTCTTCATTTAGGTTCCTCCTTCCTTTCTCTTCTCAGCATCACTAAAACCACAAGTGATATACACAAATGGGCAGGTTCCTATCTTCTACTAGGAACTTTCAAACTTGGATGCCTTGGGAAATGGTAATTCCAAAGATACAAATAGGGAATTTTCAAAGAGGGATACTTTCTTAGCTAGGGACGGAGAGCCCCTGACTGTCGTAACCAGAACTGGGTAACCTCAGAAAGAGTAGAAAGGCTTCTGAAACTGTAGTGGGCCAGTATGGAGGTAAAGAAGAGTGCAGTGCAGGTCAGGACCAAAGAAAATGACACCGAAGATTGGTAACACAACAGAGACTGACTATAGCGGGAAACAGAATCGGTTTCCAGCTAGAAGGGTTGAGTGGTTAAAATGAGACACGCTCCTGTATACTACATTTGTGCATTTCTGTCTATGCTGTCTAGTTATCTCAGATCAGGTTCTCAGGAAGTGGTTGTATGGGATCTACACCTGTGGAGTGAGAAGAAGCTGGATTGAGCAGAGGAAGAAGTTGAACTGTGATGAGGGCCCAACAAAACCTTGGCCAACCAGGTGAGAAATTTCCCCATGGCAAGATGAAATGACTGGCCCTTATACTCCCACCTCACCTAGTCACCTGGCACAGACTGCCCCAGAAAGGGCTTGACCTCAGACAGAAGAGACAGCTCTCTGCAGCTAAAGCAGACCCCGAAGGCGCTGCCAGCTGGAGGCTCTCTGCTGACAGCACTTCCTGCAGCTGGGATACAAGCCCTTCCTAGAAGGGAGACCTACCTGCATGGCACATCTCTCTGCCAACCATGCTAGTAAACCTCTCCAGAGTTAATATAGCATTTTCACTTTAATTCTCAACAAACAAAAGGTATTACATTTTTCAATGAAGAACCCCATATATTTAGTATTGAATTCAAAATTACTGTTAGAATTTATATTCACTGAATTGTCAGACAGTCAATATCATATTTCTAGAATTAACTGTTCATTCATTTATTCATTCCACAAACATTTATTAACTATCTCCCACATACCAGTCTCTGGAAATTGCAATATGAATAAAGATACTTCTATCGCGAGCTCCTAGAAGTCAGATTCTAGTGGGGAAGTAGACAAAACAGACAAATCATTAAAATAAATAATGAGTTAAAAAGCTAGGTCTAAACATGATGCTGTAGAGGGTAAAGAGACATGAAGAAGAAAGTACTTGGCTGTGTGTGCAGACATCCCCCTGGAGGAGATGTGGGCATCGGCTCTTAGAGGACAGGAAATATTTGCATAGGAATATTACAGGAAGAGCAAATTGTGTACATAAAGGCCCAGAACAATGAAAAAACTTTGCAAAGATAAATAAATAAATTCATATAACCAAAGCACAAATTGTGCTTAGGAAAGGATTAGAATAGAAGGCTAGAGAGAAATACATATAAAATTATCTTATTCATTTATTTG
>NW_012149463.1:660862-663135 GCF_000956105.1 Propithecus coquereli
ATTCACATATCTCTTTGTCTTTTTCTCTTGCCAAAATATTTTATATCAAATCCCAGATATCATATTATTTCACTTACATATTTTGTAGTACATCTCTAAAAAATATGAACATATTTCTATATAACCATATTGCTATGATTGCACCTAAGAAAACTATTATCCTTTTGCATCATGTAATAACAACCACATCATAAAATTTCCTTGATTTTCTCTAAAATGTATTTTTATAGCTGATTGTGAGAATAAGGATCCAAATAAGGTCCACACAGTATGTTTGGTTGTGTTGTCTCTTTTAGTGTCTTTTAAGCTGGTGCAGTCTTCCCTCCCTTTTTCCTGCTATTTACTTGTTGCAGAAACTGGATCAATTATGCAGCAGAAATGTCCAATGTTCTGAATTTGTCAACTGCTTCCTTGTCATGCCATTTACAAGTTCCTCAATCCCCTGTGAACTGAATTTGGCTCTAGAGGCTTGATTACAGTCAAGTTCAACTCTTTACCGACAGACATTCACGTCTTAGATGCTACTGTGGTCAACACGCAACAAACAATTTTTAAAGCTGTTCAAGCCTAACAATCTTAACTACTATAAGGCTCATCACTTTCTACCTTTCTAAGCTATTGGGACTTAGACACCATTCTTTTGTGCTTGGAACTGTTTTTAATGGAAAGCCCATGTTTTCATAAAAACATTGGTATAAGTAAAATACCCACACTAGGCAAACAAAAAATTGATTTAATCCATGTGGATATTATATAGTTGTAATAAAAACATGGAAAAATATCTTGTCACTATTCATATTTAACATAAAATAAAATATCATGAGAAATCATTTTTAAAAATTATTTTAGATGTTGATACATAAGGAAAAACAAACCAGATCATAGGAAAATAAGAAAATAGCTGCAAAATTGTGTGGCAATTCTGAGGGTGACTTCAGAACACTTTTAAGAGTTTCATAATCTTTTTATTGATGTCTAATTTAAAGTGAAATTTTGCTTTTGCTTTCTCTCTTGCTATAGGTATAATACTACTCTTGTATTTATCACTGATGAATATAGTTGTTTTAATTTTCATTTCTATAATTTCTAGTGAGACTCAAATTATTATTATTATTTATTGATTTTAGACAGAGTCTCACTCTCTTGCCCAGGCTAGAGTGCCTAGCTCACAGCCTAGTTCACAGCAACCTCAAACTTCTGGGCTCAAGGCATCCTTCTGCCTCAGCCTCCTGAGTAGCTAGGACTACAGACAGGTGCCACCATGCCCGGCTAATTTTTTCTATTTTTAGTAGAGACGGAGGTCTCGCTTTTGCTCAGGCTGGTCTTGAACTCCGAGCTCAAGCGATCTTCCCTCCTGGGCCTCCCACAGTGTTAGGATTACAGGCGTTTGCATGGCACCAAGCTAAAGACTCAATTATTATGTGTGATGTTTTATAGTATGTATTTGCTTAGTGTACCTTGACTACTTAACTAATTTGATCACTCATCAAGTCTTATTTTTCTATCAAATTTTGATATATTTCCTTTTAAAATATATTTTTGATACTAATTTTTTATTATAAATATTTGAAATCCAATTTAACAAACATAAATTGAATCCCAATTGAATACTAAAAATTTGGCCATGAGCTTTGAAGGATATAAAAATGAACGTAAGATGTCCTTTTTCTTCTAGAAGCTTATACTCTGTTGTATAACCAGAACATAATAGAGCTGATTTGTTCAGTCTAAGTATTCACCACAGCATGGTGTGGCATCCAAAGGAAACACAAATCCAATTCCAAAATAATGTAGAAGAAGTGGAAAAGGAGGAAAATTACCTCATATAACACTCCACAAAACTCCGTCATGTGTTTTGCTTTGTTTTCCTACTCATTTCTCTTTTTTGAATATCGTAATTAGAGCATAAATTACCTCCTACATTGCAGATGTATTTTGTAATTTATTTAGTTTTTGATTAGTAAAGGGATGGAGATCGTTTTTGAAAAAACTGTCAGTGAGTCCAACTTTTAAAACCTTTAAAAAAGTTGATATATAACATGTTTTATTAAGCACATTTAGTGTTCGGCTTAATAACATTTTACAAACACTCTTGTATATACTTTTTAGATGAAGATAGTGAATGTTTTAACACCAAAAATTTCTTTATGCCTTTTCCCAGTCAGTCCCACCACAGTCAAACACTGTTCTGATTTCTACAATCCATGTTTTTGATAACTGTATTAATCTGATAGGGTAAGTTAATCATCCGTACTTTTTTTTTTTTTTTTTTT
>NW_012149463.1:663185-664994 GCF_000956105.1 Propithecus coquereli
AAAAAAACCAGAAGGGATCATTTTGTTTTAATAAAACCGTGGCCCCAGAGGAAAAATTTTTTTTTCTAATGTGGCAGTCAATGTGTTAATCTTACAAACTCTACTCATTTCCAAAGTTACTTAGGTCAGAACCTTTCCCCCCCAGCCCCTTAAATGAGGTTGTTTCACACATTTGTAATACAGTTAGATTCCCTTATCACAGTCTGAATTCCCTCCTGGAATCTGCCGACCTCCTAAATTTTTAAAATATTTGCATGCATTAAGATTTGCTCTTTGTGCTGTAAAGTATATGGGTCTTGACACATTCATAACTCCATGTATCCACCATTATTGTACCATGCTGAATAGTTTTACTACTTTAAAAATCCCCTGTGTGTCACCTACTCATTTTTCCCCTTTCCTCCCTCTGAGCTCCTGGTAACCACTGATTTTTTCATTGTCCCTGATTGGCATCTATTCCTTATTAGGATGAATTTAAGGTTCCTTTATAACATATTTTCATGGCTTGAGAGCTCATTTCTTTTTATCACTGAATAATATTTCATTGTATGGATGTACCACAATTTGTTCATTCACCTATTGAAGGACATCTTGGTTGCTTCCAGTGTTTGGCAATTGTGAAAAAAGGTTCTATAAACATTTGTGTGCAGGCTTTTGTGTGGACAAATTTTCAAATCAATTTGATAAATAACTAAGAGTATGATTGCTGGATCACATGTTAAGCTTTGTAAGAAACTGCCGAACTGTCTTCCAAACTAGCTATACCATTTTGCATTTCCATCAGCAATGAATGAGAGTCCCTGTTGCTTGGCATCCTTGTCAGCATTTGGTATTGTGGTTTTTTTACTTCTAGCCATTGTATTAGAATGCATTAGGTGTGTAGTTGTATCATATTCACAATACCCTAATGAGCAAAGATGTTGAGCATCTTTTCATATATTAATACTTACGTGTCATCTGTATATCTTTATTAGTGAGATGTCTGTTCATAATTGCCCATTTTATAACGGGTTTCTTGGTTACTTATTGTTGAGTTTCAAGCATTTCGTGTATATTTTGGATACAAATCATTTATTAGATAAGTGTTTTTCAGTCTGTGACTTGTCTTTCCATTCTCTTAACATAGTCTTTCACAGAAAAGTTTTTAATTTTAATGAATTACAACTAATCAGTTTTTTCTTTCTTGGATTGTGCTTTGGATATCAGCTCTAAAAACTTATAACCAAAACCAAGTTCACCTAGATTTTTCTCCTGTGTTTCCTTCCAGAAGTTTTACAAGTTTATGTTTTCATTTAGGTCTATGCTCCATTTTGAAGTGATTTTTCTGCCTCTTAAACTTTTCATTTTCATCAGCCAATACATTTCTTCTTTCCCTCTAGCCAGTTTTGGTTGGGCTTTCTGTCACTTTAACTGTGAAAGAGTCTTAATTAATACTTAAAATTTCTTGTAATTTATGCCAGAGTATACTCAGTTTCATGTATTTACATAGTTCAAGTTCTTGTCACCTTTGATAGATTTTTGGTCTTTCATTATATTGATACGTAATAATTAGCTTCACATTCTCCTGTATTTTATATTAATATTTCATTTCCAAATTTTCACTAGTATAAATCTACATGAATACTTTTGCATGAATTATTTTTTTCTTTCTGTTATTTTCTTGTGGTATACTTACAAAAAACAGAATTAGCAGGTGAAAGATGCAAACAGATGTCTAACTCTTATTAATGCCGTGAGCTTTGGAGGATTGTATATAATACTATGAACAATGTATATGTATTTAAAGCCCATCAATATTTTTAAAAATAA
>NW_012149463.1:667968-718840 GCF_000956105.1 Propithecus coquereli
TTTTAAAGTTTAAAAATTACACTTATTTAAAAATACATTCTTTAATTCAGATTTTTTTCATGAAGTCCCACTTGTTCCAAATTAAAGATACTTATGGAATAATTGATATAGGACGTAAAATTAAAAAGACACTATAACCTATAATCTAATTTAACCTACTATTTTTCAAATGGGAATGCTTAGAGTTCAGAGAAGTTAAATGACTTGCTCAAGGTCACATAGCCTTGCTCAGAAGGATAGAAGCCAGCTGGGTACTTTGGCTCCTGCCTCTAATCCCAGCAACTCAGGAGGCTGAGGTGGGAGGATTATTTGAAGCCAGGAGTTCAAGAACAGCCTGGGCAACACAGCAAGACCCCTGTCTCTAAAACATAAATAAGTAAATAAAATAAAAAGAATGGAGGCCTCCACTTGACCCCTGTTTATATGGGCTATTTATGTGCATTATATCTAGATTACTGACTAAATAAAAATATTAATGTATTTAGTCAGCCATCACATATTTACTAGAAAATCTGCTCATGTAAGCCAGGAATATTGCAAAACTGTACCTTTTAAAGAAGTGATCACAGCATGGGATTTCTGTTAGAAATATATCAGAATTGGAAATATGCTGTAGGATATGGCTAGAAACCAATATGATGAATGAAACCGTAAGTGGCAGGAGGACATAAATGTATATGCAATTTTGAAAAGTATTGCTCCATTAGCCTGGGTTTCAGACCCATTTGTTCATCTTATTTTTTCCTGTGTGAAACTGTCACACTAATAGTTATGTCTCAAATTCAATTATTTTAAAAATAGAAAATGACTTCACACTGAATTGCCAGTGGTTTCCTGTTTGAAGAAATAATAAAATAGCCCTACTGCAAATTCAGCTGAAGTCTCGTCACTATAATCCACAAGGCAACTATTTTAGATGTTTAAAAGCTAATTCATGACAAAAGCTAACACATTTTCATGTTAGTGAAACATTTGGTTGCTAAACTGCATTTTATTTATTTATTTTTGACTGCATTTTATTCTGTTGTAATAGCATGCAGTTTATCCTAAATCGAAATTTGTTCTGTTATTTGAAGATATATATTGTGCACAACATACATATGTCCTTACTATGATTCTTTGGCCTATTCAAAAATAATAAAAAATTAACAGCTAAGTATAGTTGGAAATGATTTTCTGATAGTATATAACGGGCCATTTATTTAAAATAAAAGTATCAAACATCTACTTAGCCTAACCATATCCCGTTGTAGTAATTTATTTATTTGCTTACTAAAGGTATGTAAGCAATAATAATTTCTACTTCATAGGGCTTTAAGTGAGTTAATGCATGTAAAGTACTTAGAGCAGTGCCTGGCACGTGGTAAGTGCCGTAAGTATGCCGACTCCGTAAGTGTGCTCTGTCATCTGACATAGATCATGGGCAATAGAAGCTGCTGGCTATGGGGCCTAGAAGATGAAGTTATGTGTGATTCTAATAATTAACCTGATAAATATTGGCCTTTTGGATTTTCTTATAAACTTGATCTAAATAACACTAAAGAAAAACAAGTTCCATTAAAAATGTTTTATGGCAGAATGGCAGATTTTGGAATGCTACTGATGATAAACCTCATTGGTTTACATAATCTTGGTTGACGAAAACTCTATGCCATTCTATAGGCAGGAAGAATAGAGAAATCTTATTAGGGTGCTCTGAGTGGGAAGCTTTTTACTACAGGTGTCATTTTGTCTGTTTACCTTGAGTCCACCTCCTTTTTCTTTCCTCTCTTCTGCAAAAGGAGAGGTAGCACATGCTGAACTGCAGCAAGGAAGCACTTTACCCTCGGCGCCTGCTGTGCACGATCCTAGTCAATTTCATTCACAGCAAGCGATAAAGGATAAAGTGCCTCACTGTCTTGCTAACCTCAGTTGCCAGCAGTTATCTCAGAAAAGGTAAAACCTTTCACAGAGCCTATTAAAAGCCCCCTTTGACCACAGATATCACCTTTTAGAAAAATATACCCCAGGAAACAGTCTGAGTTGGACAGAAGATTATCCATGCCTTCAAGAATTATGGCATTGAAAGAGACATCAAATCCTTCAGATGGTCAAATCATTTATTTGGGGCAGCACTTTCTAAAATAAAGGAGATAATGTCTGGAAACTGTGAGATTGCAGGAGAGGCAATCATTTGAGGGGAAGAAATGAGCAGACTGATCGCTCCTGCCCTGTGGTAAGGGTCGAACCAGACAAGCATCATGAGGAGTCCAACTACTGCATTTCCAAGCAGAGTCTGAGCAGAACTGAGCTCCCGGTCAGGATGATGCCTACCGGTAGCTCTGAAAAGGACCTACGACAGCCTTGGGAAACCTTCTGGTGGAGGAAAGAAGAGATCTGCTTTATTTCAAGCTTTGTTCTTGGCAGTCAGGTGAACCGCACTGGGAATGGAGGAGTGGGAACTGGAAGGCAGAGCCAAGAACCCTAAGTGGCTGGAACGAGCACAGGAGCTTCCAAGTTTACTGAACAACGATCAAAACTTACAAATGCATAATTGGGGGAGGGGGCGGCTACTGAAGAAAAAAGAAGACACTGTGTGCCATGAAATGTGAGCCAAACCAAGTGTCTGGGTTCTTCGTGACATTCTACTGCCAGTAATACTAAGACCTCTGTGTTAGGGTCCTCTAGAGAATCAGAAACAATAGGATGTATATAGACATTTAGAAAGAGATTATGCAGGATCGGCTCACATGACCATGAAGGCTGAGGAGTCCCGTCATCTGCTGTCTATAAGCTACGGAACCAGGAAAGCGGGTGATGCAGTTCCCCTCCCCCTGATATCTGGGGCCTCAAGCAGAGGGCAAATTTGCCCTTCTTGCCTTTTTGTTCTGTTCAGGCCCTTGTGGGGTTGGACGACGCCCGCCCACATTGATGACAGGGTCTTCTTTACTCAGTCTACCTACCAATCTATATGTTCATCTTTTCCGAAAACACCCTTGTAGACATACCCAGAAATAATGCTTAGGCCGGGCGCGGTGGCTCACGCCTGTAATCCTAGCACTCTGGGAGGCCGAGGCGGGCAGATTGTTTGAGCTCAGGAGTTCGAAACCAGCCTGAGCAAGAGCGAGACCCTGTCTCAACTGAAAAAAAAAATAGAAGGAAATTAATCGGACAACTAAAACTATATAGAAAAAATTAGCCGGGCATGGTGGCGCATGCCTGTAGTCCCAGCTACTTGGGAGGCTGAGGCAGAAGGATCGCTTGAGCCCAGGAGTTTGAGGTTGCTGTGAGCTAGGATGACTCCACAGTACTCTAGCCCGGGCAAAAGAGTAAGACTCTGTCTCAAAAAAAAAAAAAAAATACTTAATAGACTCTCTGAGCACCCTTTAGCCCAGTCAAGTTGACACATAAAATTAACCATCATAATTTCCCCAGAGGGGTCTCTGAGCCAACGACTATCCTGACTGTAGGACATAGATTCCCCAAATGTAATAGGCATAAGAACCACTTATGGAGACACTTAAGAATGCAGAGTCTCAGGCCCTATGTCGCAAATACTGAGTTAGTGTTTCTGGGGCCCTGGAACCTGCATGTTAAGGCAGCACACCAGGAGACTGTGACATAGGCGGTCCACGTGACACTTGGTGGGAAACACAGTCGACCCAAGAGCAATAGGAACTGTACAAGGTCTGCTCCTTGAAGTGTGCTGCAATTCTATTGCTCATTAAGGTCTAACTTGTCCTAATCAGAAGATCAGAAGGCTTCACTTGCAACCACTGATTTTTAAAAGTAATATAAAAGCCCAAAATTTGAAATAAAATAAAAAAGGATGGGAACATTTGTATAATCCCAATTAGTGCGCATTATAATCATTCTGTAAATGATTATATAAAAACTCAATATGTTTTCATTCCAATGAATGATGGCACTGGTGACAGGATAATTAGGAATCTAAGCAGTCAAAACTTATGCAAACAGCTATCTGGAGTTAAGGGAAGATGAGTGAATAAATGCTGAGCATATTTGGGTTAAATTCTTTGTTCAGAGCAAGGAAATAATACCTCCCACATCTCTTTCTTTTAGAGATTTCCAGACTCCTTCAAAGTTCAATTTACAAGCTAAGTAGCTGTCACCACGCTCTTTTCAAAAAAAAAAAAAACAGAAGCAGAAAAAAGTAGACATGCTAGTCATGTGGGCTAAAAAAAGAAGTTAAAAAAAAAAATAACCTATGATTCTATGATCCTAGGAAGTGACAAGATAGATCTCATTCCTTTCCTTTTCTGAGGATTCTATAGCCACTTAACACACAAGGTCCACCACTGAACAACGCTCACCTTCCCCATCACCACCCTCACCAGGGTGTGCACACCTCTGAGATGTGGAAACATCCTGAGGCTTCCTCCCTTGCAATCAAAGATGAAAAGATTCAGGCTATTCCACAGATATCACTAGGTAGAAAGCCACCTCTACTCTGAGCAAGTTTTGCCCGGTGACAGACAGGTGACATTCACTGGGCTATTTACCCCATCTGGTTTGGATCCGCTGCTCCTCTTGACTAAAGATGACTTATCTCAGACCAGCTATTGAGTTCATTGTAAACCCAAGGAGAAGACTCGGAATTCATCCCAAATTATTTCTAGTAATTCCAGAGACGGCCTATTTTGCAAGGAGGCTGAGATCAGCGTTCTGAACCATCATAGTTGCTTAGGGGAAAAAAAATACAATTTCCTTTCACTTTTTATAGTTTGGACTTTTACCTTGTTCAATGATAAGCTGTCCATGGATTCATCCAGCTTCTATCATTAATCAATATGTATTGCCTAACACTAGACTCAAATAACCGATATAAAGAGCAAATAAGAGCAACAGTGTAATGCGTTAGCTAGACTGAACTCCTTGCCCCAACCTAAATGTGGTAGGTTTGTACTGTGTCAACTGAGCTAAGTTGGTACATTTCCCAAATTGCTCTTCCTAGGATAGTTTTGGGTTGGTGAGGGCCACACGAGACATTTTATGTGAGATTTGGAAGGCAGACATGAAGAAGCAGACACATCATTTCTACGCAAGAGCTCAGAGGTGGGTGCAGGTCCCCAGGCTGTTGCCGATGTGTGAGCCCACCCTGCTGTGCCGGGCCAGTTCCACACCTCCTCCTCCGGCATCTCTGACTTCCGGGCCAGTGGTGTTTAGCCACACGTTGAAAGGCACCAGTTTCACTGCAAGCCACCGCATCATCAAATTTGGAGGCTTGGAGGTGATAAGAGACCTACTTGGGTCCAGCTAATCCTTGTGGGTTCCTGATTGTTGTATAACTTTAAAGCCCAAGGTGAGTCTGTCAGGAGAATCCCAAGCCACACCTGAGACAGACTCAGTAGCCAGCATCCTGTATTTGTACGAGTCATTCTTGTTCTGGCCCCACACTGTATATCTCGCTGCCCAAGAACCCCTCTTTACCGTTTCGCACCCACAGTGGCTTAACTCATCGGCTCTGACCTAGTGCTTGTTTCCCAGCGTCAGTCACTCTCCTGCACTTGTGTCAGCAGAGCACCCGCAGCGGGTGTAGCGCAGGCAGAGACTCCTGTGAAGCTGCCTCGTTGGGCAGCTCCAGCTGGGGGACCAGGACTCTGGGACTCACTCTCTTTCTGGTTCCAGCTTCTGAGAACAGGAAACGCAGGATGTACACAGTCCTAGCACCAAACACAGCCTAACGCAGACTGCACTACAAAAAATTAGTGGAAGGGTAAATGAACTGATTGACAAATCCTTGAGAAGTTTGTAATCTGAGGCATTTTCCTTTCTCCTACAATCCACAGACACTAATTTACAGGTTCAACTGATTGTTCTCCTATCCAGAGAGTCATTCTAGATAACTGTTTATCCCTAAACTGGGCCAATAATTGCCTCAGCATAAAAAGACAATGCATGTGGGCATGGTGGCTCATGCCTGTAATTACAGCACTGTGGGAGGCCAAGGTGGGAGGATCACTTGAGCAACATAGTGAGACCCGTCTCTATAAAAAATAAAATAAAATAAAAAATTGGATGAGTGTGGTGGCACACACCTGTAGTTCCAGCTACTCGGGAGGCTGAGGCAAAAGGATCACTTGAGCCCAGGAGCTGGAAGCTGCTGTGAGCTATGATCACACCACTGCACTCCAGTCTGGGCGACACAGCAAGACCCTGTCTCTGAAAAACAAATAAATAAAAATAAAAAGACAATGCGGAAGGAACAAATCATTGTTTGCTATGTTTGCTTCTTTGCCTGGCCTAGGGTGAGTTGAAGAGGAGAGGCGTCCTCCCCAGTATGGCCTTCCTTTCCCATCCAAAATCTTTCCAATGCTGCTTTCTCACTGATCCATATGATTTGGTCACTAATAGAGGACTGCTGGGAGAACAGCTGGAAGGAGATTTCAGATAAAGAGCTTCCACCTGTGCCCTCCAAGCCATATTGGATTCAACCCCTCCCTTTCTCATCACTCCCTACGGAGCTTTCCAGGGTGGTGGCTACTTATGTTCACTCTCCTTTGGCAGAGACAGAGATTGGCTTTCCAGCAGAAATGGAAAAGTAAAGGCACCACAGACACATCGTGGGAAGCAAAGGAAAGGACTTGTGCAACTTCAAAGGGAATGTATTTACCCCTCCTTCGTCCAGCTGCTACTCACCCGTCTCCTTGTGGGGGGCAGGCTCCTGCAGAAAAGGCAAAATTGAAAGCACAGTAAGACTCCCCACTTTAGCCCTTTTAGCTGGCAAACATGCTTGACGTAGCTAGGCTACGATCGCAAGGGGTTACCAAAGAGAAGGTAGGAAAATAAAACAGCAAAGGTGGCAATCTAGAAGCCTCCCTAAGAGAGAAGGAAAAAAAAATAATAATAATAACAGAATTCATACCCTCTTTTTTTGTTAACTGGAAAATTGGGAACTAGAAAAAGATCTGTAATTTTTAAATTGTTGTATTTTTCCTAGTAATAATTAACATGAAAAAGTCAACACCTGAAGGAGCAAAGGTAATGTTATTTTTTATTTGTGAACAGTAGAATAATAAGTGGACTAAAGGGAGTTCATCTAATTGGTCCATGGTTATCGCTGTAATTTCTTCATCTGCTGTAAGGAGTAGTCAGCTTTTGAAGAGGGTGGAAAATATGAGGTTTTTTATATGAACCTACAGCATGCATGTCATAGTGGTCTGATTAATGGAGATTAGCGGTGATTTTAGAAATCTGCTTTACCGTCCATGTCTCTTACACAGAGAGTAGGAGGATGTAACAGATTCTCATCCCTATATTCCACGTGTATTTGATGATATACTTATATTTTTGAAATTATGAATTGTAATTTGTAAAACTTGTGTATTTGTTATAGTCTTAATGCATTTTTTGCCCGCTGCTCAAGAGAAAGCCAATACACTGAGACAGCAAGGGTTGCAGCAGAGAAGGGTTTACCATCACAGCCGCGAGAGGAGACAGGAGGAAGTTCTCAAATCCATCTCCTCAAGAATTTGGGAGAAAGGGTTTTTAAAGATAGTTTGGCAGCCTTAGGGCTAGGAAATTGGGCCTGCTGATTGGCTGGATTTGGGGTGGAACCATAGGGGTGTAGAAATTGTCTTCTAGTGCTGAGTCAGTTCCTGGGGTGGGGGGATTACAAGACCAGTTGAGTCAGTTCCTTGGTATGGGACACTGGTCTGGGTGGGTCAGCTGATCCACTGGAATGTGGGGCCTGGAAGATATCTCAAAAACTAGCCTTAGGTTTCACAAGGATGATGTTATCTATAGGAGTAATTAGGAAAGATAAGAATCTTTACGACCCTCAGCTATGTGACCCATGAGTAGCAATTATTGGAAAGCAAACTATGGGACAATGGATGGTTTTATATATATATATAAACTATATATATAATATATATATTAACTATGCCTATACCTTGCAGAGTTCAGGCCCCTACCACAGTTCCCACCTTGTGGCCCTTTATTAATTTTACAAAGGGTGGCTTCATGTTGACTTTGTCAATCAGTCCTGCTCAGGACCCACGTTTTCTATGACTACTACACATTGATTACACCCTTCTCTGAATTTCTTTTTCAGTTAAAGGAAGCATCACCCAGCTCTGCTTTAGATGTTCAGTGTGTAAGACTATTTTCTTAGCTAGATTATAAGCTCTCTGAGGGCTAGACCAAGCCTTATCCTTTTGCCTCCTCCTCATCCTTCAACATTATATAGCACATGTAGTCAGCACTTCATATACTTTTTAAACAGCTGTAATCATTAATCATTCTAATTGCACAAAATTCTAGGTTTTTAATCTTTTGTCAGCATTTTAACATGCATTATTCATATTTATATATAAATTATAATGCAAAGTGTTGCAAAAAGTCAAATTTCTTTGTTGCAACTCTTTCTAGTACGATAGACTATTTCTGTCTCTTTGGTCTAGCAAATCTTGAAACTTATATTACAATATATACAGAGGCATTAAGACAGATACTCAGAAGTCGCATCAGTTTTTCTTTTTCGCTTTTCAGAAGGGACTAAATAATACTGAATTAAATTTTATTTCTAAATGTTTTGCTGCAAACAAAATTCATTCTTTCTAAATGGAAAGTTATTAGCTTTATTTTAAAAGCTGAATTGTTCCTGCAATAATGTGATGCTATCCCACGATGCGTTGCTTAGAGGTCTGGTTTTCATGAGACACTGCATTTCTCCCTTCCTTCAGTGAGGGGATTCTTTTCATAACATGCAGATACACACATTTATTCATTTATTCACAAATACTTATTGTGTGTTAGGACCCAGGCATTCCTTGCATTTGTAAATTAGTCAAGAAAGGGAAAGAGACAGAGGCAAAATAAATCTGGGACTTTCCAATTCTGCTAGTTTAGAGTCAATTAACGTCTGACAATATTGTTCAATTATTTACATACTTGCAGGACTTGGAAGTCTCCAAGCTGATTTTTCCATCGTTCAGTAAATGTATGATTTTATTACCATCACTGTGATGACAACACATGGGAAAAATGAAGTTGCAATTCATACTTAAAATCTAGGAAATTTGATGGAAAGGTAGACGTAAATGATGAAATAGCCATCTGATACATTTGAAAAGACAACATAGAAAAAAACATAAAACAAAGATTAGCGGTTGACAGACTGAAAGTACCTCATGGCAACGTGGTGTTGCTGAATCAAACTGGGGTCCACTCACCCTGCTTAGCAAAGGCAGACACAGAAGTCTAGAGCTGCACTGGGAGAAAGAGGCATTTTTATTGCAGGGCTCCTTGCAAGAACAGGCAGCTAATGCTTAAGACTCGAACTCCCTGATGGCTCCACAAGAAAGGGTTTTTAAAGGCAGGGGTACATTTCAGGAAAGCAGAAGTTGCAGGCAAAATTGTAAACCAATACATGGAAGTTATACAATGGCCTGGCCCAAAAAGGCAGGATATCCCAAAACAGGGGCTTGTGGGTCATAGGTAGATTCAGAGATTCTTTCATTAGCCAAAAGGGATGTTGAGCACAAAACCTCATGCACTTTTCAAAGTTGGGTGCTGGAACTTCCCCCAAAGGAACTCACGATTTTCCTTTCTTTCCATGGTTTGGGGGCCCTGCTCCATCTCAATGGTTAAGCGAGTGTGTTTAAATTTGTTTCAGGAGAAATATGTCCACCAAGAGTGAGTGCCATACTAAAACATGAACAGTTTAATCTAACAGTGCTTTTCTCATTTTTTTTCTTTTGTTAAAAAATTGTGGTAAAATAAACATAACATAGAATTTATTATTTTAACTATCTTTAAGTATATAGTTCTATAGCATTAAGTACATCCACATTGTTGTGCAACCATTTCCAGAACTTTTTCATCTTGAAAAACTGAAACTTTGTGCCTATTAAACACTAATTTTGTTTTCCCCTTCCCCAAGCCTCCGGCAACCACCAGAGTTGAAACTACTTTCTGTTTCAACGGATTTGACTACTAGAAGAACCTCATATACGTGGTATCATGCAGTATTTGCCTTTTTGTGACTGGTTTATTAGTATTATGATGTCCTCAAAGTTCAACCATATCATAGCATGTGTCATAATTTCCTTCCTTTTTAAGCCTAAATAATATTCCATTGCGTATTGTTATGGACTGAATTGTTTTCCCCAAAAGTCGTATGTTGAAGCCCCAACTCCCAATATGACTGTATTTGGAGACCAGTCCTTTATGGAGGTAATTAAAGTTAAATAAGGTCATAAGGGTGGGGCCCTAATCTGAGAGAACCGAGGTCCTTTTAAGAAGAGGAAGGGGCATCAGAGTTTTCTCTCTCTCTGCACATACACAGAGGAAAGGCCATGGGAGGACACAGCAAGAAGGTGGCCTTCCATAAGCCAGGAAGAGAGGCCTCACCAGTCACCAACCCTGACAACACCTTGATTTTAGACTTCTGGCCTTCAGAACTGTGAGAAAGTAAATTTCTGTTGTTTAAGCCACCCAGTCTGTGGCATTTTGTTATGGCAGCCCTAGCAAACTAATACATACATATACACCACATTTTGTTATTCATCCATCCATGAACACTTGAGTTGCTTCTGTACCTTTTGACTATTGTGAATGACACTGCTATGAACATGAGTGTGCAAATATCTGCTCAAGTCCTCACTTTTACTTCTTTTGGGTATACATCCAGAAGTGGAATTGCTGGATCTTGTGGTATTTCTCTATGTGAGTTTTTGAGGAATCACCATACCATTTTCCACAGCAACTGCACCATTTTATATTACCACCAGCAATGCACAAGAGTTCTAATTTCTCTGTATCTCTCATTTTAAAAACATTTAAATATGATATTTTGGTTACTGTGAGAAACCATTGACCACTGAGTAATAATTATTGACTTGGGACTGTTGACCATGTATTCAAATGTGTAAAGTTAATTTGCTTTCCTGCAAGCAGTGATGCAACAATGCACAATACTGCTTTTGAAGGGGAAATCCAAATAAGCAGGATTATTGGTGCCATTTTGTATGAGCATAACTTCATCAAATATTACTTCGTCATACTGTGGTGCTAGGTTAACTAGGGTTATTCATGTTAAAAAATGAAACAGTTGCCACCCCTTCTCCCACAGTGCCTTCACTGTGTCCACTGAAAATACAGTTTCTGGTCTTTCCTCTCTGGCTGCTTGAAAGGTATCAGATCCAATACCATCTCCAAGAGCAGCTTTCAGCTCCACATTTCACAAAATCATGCAGCTCATAAATGGAGTTCAGAAATATGTTTCTTCACATAGCCTGTAAATGCTAAATGTTAATCCTCCGTGCTAAGTAGGTTATCTTTTAAAAATTTGTTCTTTATAATTATTTTCTCTTTTTATAAACTTAAGGAATCATTTGAGGAATAATTTTTGTAAGTACAAAACTAACTCAAAGAAAATTATAAAGGCCAGGCTCAGTGGCTCACGCCTGTAATCCTAGCTCTCTGGGAGGCCGAGGCGGGCGGATTGTTTGAGCTCAGGAGTTCGAAACCAGCCTGAGCAAGAGCGAGACCCCGTCTCTACTAAAAATAGAAAGAAATTAATCAGACAACTAAAACTATATAGAAAAAATTAGCTGGGCATGGTGGCACATGCCTATAGTCCCAGCTACTAGGAAGGCTGAGGCAGAAGGATTGTTTGAGCCCAGGAGTTTGAGGTTGCTGTGAGCTAGGATGATGCCACGGCACTCTAGCCTGGGCAACACAGTGAGACTCCGTCTCAAAAAAAAAAAAAAAAAAGAAAATTATAAAAAACTTCAATTTTCTAGTAATGGTTTTTAGTACAGCATCACTACTTTCTAAATACCTCAATTAATCCAAGATTATGATAAAAGCTTTTAATTATTCTATACTATGCATAAACTACCTCCTTCTGCACACATCGAAGAACAGGGATTTATATTTCAAATATTTACTCCCTGTTAAGCATTCTAAATTTTCCCTAGGAATTATTTACAGTGATTGCAGCATTTTCAGTTTTTAGGCTACTTCAGCTAAAAGACAGATTGAAGTAAAATTGGCAAGTGAAAGTCAATGTTTAACTGATACTTCCCTGGAACATTTTGTTCTAGTTTCAAGCTTCAGTGTTTAATCATTGATTGAGAGAGGGGAACAGGAATTAGCTCTGTCTTGTTCAACAGTATTCTCAACGATTTTATAGAGAGGGAAGGCATACTGTTACGTTTGCAGCAGGTAAAAACCTAGGAGAAAGAGAGTAAAATTAGATGACAATTTGGATTGCAAAGATATTAATATTTTAGAATTAGAGGCTGAAACTAATAAGGTTATAATTTAATAGGAATAAATATGAACCTTGCACTTGGAGTTAAAAAATCAACAATCCAAGTAGAGGATAGGCGAGACATGACGTAATCGGTTGGTGTGGAGGTTACCGAACTGCAGACTTGAGATGTACCCAGAGGTTAGCACAGTTGCCAACAAAGCTGACATAATCACAGGCCGCATTAACAGAGCTCTGTGCTCAATAAACAGATGCTGCCCTGATTGGACCACACTGTAGCATTATTTTTGGTTATGCATGCCACAGTTTAAGGGAGACATTAAAAAATTCAAGAGCATAAAGAGGCAGGATGGTGCACAGCCTGAGAATCATGTTGCGTGGGGAACTCGAAAGAAGTGGGGAAGCCTAATCTGCAAAAGGGCCTTGTGCGAGCCTTTCCTAGTACCTGACAGGCTTTCCAATGAGACGGGGATTATTAACCAGAATTCAGAATTCAGACCAAAGTGTGACTGCTGCAGGTCTGCTACAGAGGGCAAATCTCAGCTCAGTGTATGGAAGAATAATTAGACCTGTCCAAAAATAGAATATGCTTCTGTTACTGGAAATATTTTGGCAGTTGGATGAACACGTGCTGTGAAAAGGAACCTACACGGGGGGTGCAAGGTTGTCCCTGCTGACCTCCATAGGTTGCACCAAACCAGAGCTCCCTCAGAACATGCTGGAAACCATGTACCTCTCTGCCAGTGCTGTGTATGGTATAACTAAATTTTAGGGCTCAATTAACATGATTTCCAAACAAACAACTAGCAAAACAACTGGATTAATATGTCCACTAATATAGCCGGGCATATATTTATTTTAGCATAGGAATTCTGCCCATGGTCTATGCTGTAGGAGCCACTTGAAATCACAACCAGTAGCTTTTTACTGCCCCTTCTCAGAACCTCTCAATAGCAACTGTGACATGGAAGTATTTGAAGATAAAATTACCATTCTACCCTAAGAGCAACAGCTTGGTATCTTTTGTTGATTCTCAGAACATACATTAATAAATTGCAATTTCAGAGTCCATAATTAGATGTTTTGAAGAATCAGAACACCAACATTTTTAGTTTTGGCACACTAGTTAATATTTGTTCGAAGTTACTTGGTACCTCTGCCCCTTCAGAAACAGCAATGGTATGGGGCAGTGGTTCTCAAACATCAGCATGCATCGGAATCACTTGGAGGGATAATGAAGACATGGATTGCTAGCTCTCATTTTCAGAGTTTTGTTTCAGGAGATATGAAGTAGGGCCTGAGAATTTGCATTTTTAGTAAGTTACCAGGTGATGCTTATGCTATTCGTCATGGGACCACACTTTCGGAACCATTGGCATAATGAATGGATGAACAGAGCATACGAAGCCGTGTTATAATCGGGAGATTGCTAAGTGTTTATGTGAGTGGTATGCAGGAGCCGGCTTATATTAATATCTGCTTGAGAGAACCAGTTGCTAGCATCTCTTTCCAACTTTGCATTCAGTGATGTCACATTGGTAGTTTGAAATTGGCCGTGATAGAAATATTTATACCACAGAAATTGGTAAATGCTAAAACCATAGCTTTTTCTTTTTGTTTTTTGTTTGTTTTCATTTTTGAGACATTGATGTTATCATAGCTCACTGTAACCTCAAATTCCTGGGCTCAAACAATCCTCATACTCAGCCTCCTAAGTAGCTGGGACTATAGGCACACACCACCACGCCTGGATAATTTTTCTATTTTTTGTAGAGATGGGATCTTGCTATATTTTCAGGCTGATCTCAAATTCCTGGCTTCCCAAAGTGCTAGGATTACAGGTGTGAGCCACCACACCTGGTCCATAGCTTTTTCCCTTGAGAGCCAGTTGCTAAACATTTACTAGTAAACCAATGCTATAGACTCAAAGTAGAGAGAGAATATTGGATGATCAAAGGTTTAATGCAATGCTTCTAAAATTCACTTTATTCTTTTTTTTAAGAGATAGGGTCTTGCTATGTTGCCCAGGCTGGTCTCTAACTCCTAGGCTCAAGTGATCCACCCACCTCAGCCTCCTGTGTAGCTGGTACTATAGCACCTGGGCCACTCCACCCAGCCATTTATGGTTTTAATGAATATTTCTTGAGTACTGGCTATATAACCACAGCAATATTTTTTTTCAATTATAATATGTTGAAAAGACTTAACAAGAAATGGAATTCATGAAATAAAGTGTATTCTTGGATTAAAGCAATGAAATATGGTTTCATATATTAATCATTTGCTCTAAGAAATAGTCAACATTTGATCCATTTTATAAATGAGTATTGAAATTATAACATTTAAATGTTATAATGAACACAGACCAGTGATCATTAAATTATATGTAGTACTAGTTCTCCTCCTTCTCATCCTCATCATCATCATGTAACACTGCTTGAAATGGGCACTGTTCTAAATTCTTTACATGGATTGTCTCATTTAATTCTTACCAAACTCTGTGTTGTAGATGTAGTTATCCCCACTTTACAGATAAAAAGCTGAGTCACAGTAACAGGATATGATACTTATGTATCAATGTGTATATGAAGTATCAGGTAGCCATGTATCAGATGATCTCACACGTAATGTTTTGGAAACTCAAATACAGCATTCTTAAAGACAGTTTACAGATAACAACTACATTATTATTATTATTGTTTTATAATCACTTAAATACATTTTAAATACACTTCAGAAGAAAATACTACTAGCATCAATACTTTCACAGGATAATATTAGAAAAGCAGCGTTCTAGGAAAAACAATGTTAAATATTGCTTAATATCATTAAACCATGATAGCCTAACCGATCCTAACTTTCCTCTTTTCAACTATCCCTCTCAAGAGGAGAACCCTCAGCCTTCTTTATGGTGGGCTGACATTATCAACGTTTGCCACTTTCTCCAATTTCTATGCTTCTCTGAGGTTGACCTACCTATGTTTGACATATTTTCAATTTGTACACTATTATTAGGTTATTGTCAGTCTCTGATTGCTCCGACTTTACCTTCTGTCTTTAAGGTTCTTTTGCGCCTTGATCACAGTCAAAAAGATCGTGATCTATTTGATCACAACCAGTATGGATCCTGGGGGATTTCTATCTGTCACCTCTTAGTATTGCCTACAAGTCACCTTTTATGCTCGGTGTTTCGTTCGAAGCCATAATATGACCAAAAATGAGTATTAGGTTGAATGAAAAACTTAAGAAACTCGAGATGTCAGCCTGTGCAACACATCCTGTAGGGAGTGTAATCTCACCTTCACAGGGATCCGACTGTGAGCAATTAGCTGTGGGAACCTGGAGGGCAGGTTTCAGGGATGAGTAACAAGTTGAATATTACATTGCATGGGCAGGGTGTGGCACATTTATCCACAGGTTAAAGCTACTGGCTTTTCCTCTGCATAAACACGGTTGCTCAAATTAGTTTCATTTTGGTCTTGGGAATGGACCCTTCCATACTGCTTCTGTCTGACTCAAGACCCAGTTATGTACACTAAAGACCTTGCTCTAGCCAACAAACATTGCCACACGTTTTCCAGATCTTAATGAGCCGCATTTACAATTATCCACCAGCTTTAAGTATCATAGAATTTCACAAGTTACTAAACTCGAGACCAGCAATGTTCAATAGAAACATAATCCAAACCACATAGATAGTTGAAAATTTCCTAATAGCCACATTAAAAAAAATTAAAACAGGTGAAAATAACTTTAATAATATTTTTATTTAATCCAATATATCCAAATAGTTATTATTTTGATATGAAGTCAATATTGAAAGTTATTAACATAATGTTCTACATTCTTTTGTACTAAGTCTTTGAATCTGGTGTGTATTTTTGACTTATAGCACATGTGTTATGTGGCTAGTGGCTACTCCATTGGAAAGTGTAGCTATAGACTTTTTAGAGCTCAGGTTAATATTATCTTGGAACATCCAAATATCCAAACACCCCTAGTTGATGGCTTTTTAACTAATTTTCTGGAAGGAGTCATTAAATACTCTTGACCTGGTAGCTTCAATACCAGGTCATATAATTAATAGTTAGAATTATTAATAATAAAAAATTAATGGCCGGGCACGGTGGCTCACGCCTGTAATCCTAGCACTCTGGGAGGCCAAGGCGGGTGGATTGTTTGAGCTCAAGAGTTCGAAACCAGCCTGAGCAAGAGCAAGACCCCATCTCTACTAAAAATAGAAAGAAATTAATCAGACAACTAAAAATATATAGAAAAAATTAGTCGGGCATGGTGGCACATGCCTGTAGTCCCAGCTACTGGGGAGGCTGAGGCAGGAGGATCACTTAAGCCCAGGAGTTTGAGGTTGCTGTGAGCTAGGATGACGCCGTGGCACTCTAGCCTGGGCAAAAGAGTAAGACTCTGTCTCAAAAAAAAAAAAAAAAAAAAGAACTAATGATAGTGAAGAACAGCTAGAAGCTTACTCTGTATAAATAAATATGAGTAAATGTATTAAAGTTGTACAAAAATAGAATAACCATGTTAGATGCCATGATTTCAATTATTTATAATCAGGTGAAGTCTACCCAGGCTAGGAATCTAGGAATTCATAAAGTGGTATATTTAATGAAAAAAAAACCATAACAAATTAGAATAGGTTCAGACAATCCCTAGTTCCTCTTCAAAATGGACTCAACTGGTGATAACTCTTAAACAATCGGTATTCCAGTCTGATTCTTTTTTCTGTGTCTGACATTTCTTCTCTGAAATAAGAATATTCTTGCCCCCATCAGTGATCACAGGGCATTCTTATTTTTGGCTTTTAAGTCCTAGGGAATGGTAGTTTGAACTACAGCTCTGACTCTCTTAGCTGAGTGTTTAGCATTTCCAGAAGCTGTGTTGTCTTTAGAAAGGAGTATTTTTATGTCCACACTTATAAAAGGGGGGAGATTTTAAGGTTTCTTTTGTGGAAGAAGAGTTTCTCTCTTCTTTTTTAAAGTAAAATTAAATCTGATCTCCTTTATGTCTTTGGCACCATGGTACTTCTGTGTAAAATCATTAAACATTTCTCACTACAGTAGTTTAGGGCATTGAATTTAATCACCCCAGGCCCAATACTGTACAGGCTACAATAGTGTTAGCACAGTAGAAGGTACAGACTTGGGGGAAGGTGATGGAAATAACAGAAGTGGTTAGAAGGTACATAACGTGGTAATAACAGATATCATCAGGCATCGGTTATGTGCCAGATACAGGACTAGACATAACTTACGTATGCTAAATGCAATATCTTGCTTAATTTTTAGAACAAATACATGAGGTGGTAAAATGTGGTTTTGTTTTTCAGAAAATGAAACTGAGCCTCGGAGGTAGTATTTTGAAGAAAGTTACAAGGCTATTATGAAATAGAGTTCAGATGAAGTATGGTACATTCTCTTTTCTCCACATCAAGCTGCCTCCCAATAAAGCAAAACAAATGAAAAAGGAAATGATTTGCTGTAAACCAATTGCAATCCATAAGAAATATTGAATGAAAGGTCACAATGTGAATTACACAGAGAGTGATGTAAACTTGGCAGGGAGAAATAAAATGTTTCATCATTTCCCTGTATAGCAGAGAGAAGAGGGAAAAATGGAAGGAATAGTGAAAACAGTGGTTTCCTGAGGTGATCATAAATGTGCTTCCACAGAAAATGAAATTTTAGAGGCACAGAGGGAATTGAAGAAGTAGGAAGGACTAAATATACAGAAGTGGTAGATATGTATGATTAAGAGACCAGAGGAGAAAAAAAAATAATTTAGGTGACCATTATAGCATTAGTTTTCGAACTTTTCTGACTGCAGCCCACAATAAGAAATACATTTTACACAGGGCCCTAGTTAACAAACACTGTGTGTGCATGTGTGTGTGTGTGTGTGTGTATAATTTAATAATATATATATTTAGTGATATATATCATTAAAACAAAGGTGCAAGGCAATTCAGTGGAGAAAGGATAGTCATTTACAAATGGTTCTAGACTATCTAGATATCCATATATAAAAATTGAACTTTATATCTCTTACCATATATAAAAACTGACTTGAAATGGATCATAGATCTATGTAAAATCTAAAACTATAAATATTCTAAGAGAAAACATAGGAGAAAATCTTTGTGATCTTGGGTTAGGCAAAGATTTTTAGATACAACCCATAAAGTATGATCTATTAAAAAACAAATTTGTAAGTTGTGCTTTATCAAAATTAAAAACTTCTGCTCTCCATAAGATACTGCCAAGAGAACAAAAATACAAGCACATACTAGAAGAAAATATTTGCAAAGCACATATATGAGAAAGAACATGTATTCAGAGCATTTAAAGAACTTTCAAAACCCTCAGTAAGAAAACAAAGCAATTAAGAAACGGGCAAAAGATTTGAACACTTCACTACAGAAAACATATAGATGGCAAATAAGCAAAAGATGCTCAACATGATTAGTCATTAGAGGATGCAAGTTAAAACTGCAGTGAGATACCACTACATACCTATTAGAAGGCACAAATTAAGAAGACCAAGTAGTGACAAAGATGTGAAAAAGTAGAATGCTCATATACTGCTGAAGGGAATGTAAAATGATACAACCATTTTTGAGGCAATTTGGAAGTTTCTTTAAAAATTAATACAGCTACCATATGATCCAGCCATTCTACTCCTAGATATTTACCCAAGCATATGTCCACACAAAGATTTCTACACAAATTTCCATAGTAGCTTTATTTGTGACAGCACTAAAATGAAAACAGCCTGAAAAGTCCATCAGCAGGTAAATGGATAAACTGTTGCATATCTGTGCAATAGAATATTACTCAGCAATAAAAAGGAATACACTATTGGTACATATTATAAAATATGGATGATCTCAAAATAATTATGCTTAATTTAAGAAGCCAGAAAAAAGAGAGCTCATACTGTATGATACCACTTATAGAAAATTCTAGAAAATGCATTCTAGAATGCAAACTAATCTATAGTAACAGGAGAAAAGTGGTGGCCTGGGTATGGGAAAAGAGCAGCAAGTAGGAAAAGGAGGATTTACAAAGAGGCACTAGGAAACTTTGGCAGTGACAGATCTGTTCTTGATCTTAATTGCAATGATAGTCCATAGACAGGGCTGCTAGATTTAGCAAATAAAAACATAGGGTGCCCAGTTAAATTTGCATTTCAGAAAAATAAATATCTTAGTATAAGTATGTACCATGCAATGTTTGGGGGACATGCTTATACTAAAAAATGAGTCATTGTTTATCTGAAATCCAAATTTAATTGGGCATCTTGTATTTTAGCTGACAGCCCTGTTCATGGGTACACATATGTACAAAGATACAGATTGCACACTTTATATATGTGCAATTTATTATATGTCAATTACACCTTAATAAAGCTATTTTTTAAAAAAGAGAAAGAAATTGATGTTAACCAAGGAAGAGGAAATGACTTTCTCAAGTTCTCTATGGCAATGGCAGCAAGACCAAAACCAAAAATCCCAATTGCCATTCTCGCTGTCCAAGTGCTCTTTCTGTTATACCAAGTTGGTGCTAAAAGAAAATGTTTGCTCACAGGGATGGAAAAATAGATCCTCAAAGTCAGAATATTCATATATGGACTGATAAGAAAATTTAAATTAATTTGTAAATCTTTGATCTTATGTGGCTTTATCCACCTAATATTTTACCCATCTACAAATCTATTTATTTTAAAAGCTAAATGCTACAGCACAATGCAATCCATTTTTGGAGAGAAATGAGGGGTCATTGTATTTCAATCTTCTTAATAATCTGCAAGTACAGCCAGTCCCCTTGCGACGTAGAGAAGGGTAAATGTGTTATAAAAAGAAAACCAAAAAATGTAAAGAATACCTGTCTGTTGGTTACTTGCTTACTTGCTTTTTACAATTAAATATTTCTCAATAATCCAAATAGCAGGTTCACATGTTTTCCTTACAGCATACTTTTAGCCATATTCACTTGTTTATTTTATAATTTACAAGGTTGATAAATACCACGTACGGTCTAAATTACCCTGGCCTAAATTGAAGTCACTTACTGCCATCTAGAAATAGACAAGCCTTTCCTGATACACTGTTTATCCAGGGAACAGAGAAAGGAATTGCCATACGTCATCCAGGCTAAAGAGTATCATTGTCATAAATTGCATTTAACTTGTCTGTAATTGTGATACTCCTTCCTATCAATGCCTACATTTAAAGTGATGAATTTCTTTTCTTTTCTCTTTCTGAAGCAAAGCTGGAATTAAGTCCACGGTACCTTTCACAACCTATATCATTACAGAGTGGAGGGTTTAGAGCACCATTTCCACCCCGTCCAGTGTTAGTTATGTTCTTCTCTTTGGATTACATCATAATTACCATGATCACTCAGAGCAGTAAAAAAGCAATGCACACCTCTCAGCTCTTTGCAGTGTGGGTAAAAGCAGGGCCATTCTTACGTAGTGTGATTATTTCCAATCTGTCTGTATAATTTAATATGTCCACCCCCAAATTTTTAATCTTTTAATTGCACTGGCCCATCTATTTTATATTCATATCTTCTCATTGGTCACTTATACAACTCAAATAAAAAGAAAACTAATTATCACAAAGTCAGAAATGGGATGGGGCCAAATTGACACTGGCAAGGTAAAGCAAGACTCTCCACTGGGATCTGTTATTTTACAAAGAAAAAGTGTGCTCTTTTATGAATATGCAAAATAGTACATTTAAATGAAACACTTATTTTTTGCAGTTATATAATCAATTATTTAATTCAAACAAATAGAGAAGCTTTGTATCTAAGATATGCATGGAGGAGGTGTAAGATAAAAGAAAAATACGAGAGGCTAGTAGACTATGGCTCATGGGCCAAATCTGGCTTGTCCCCTGTCTTGTACAGCTGAAAATGATCTTTCACTTTGTAAGCGGTTGGAAAAAATTAAAAGGAGAATAATATTTACTGCCCCGTGAAAACTGTATTAAATTCTAATTTCAGTGTCCATAAGTTAGGTTTTATTATAACACAGCCACACTTATTGTTAATAGTTTCCATCTTGTCTACTGCAATGGCAGGGTTGCATAGTTGCAACAGAAGTGGTATATATGGTCCCCAAGCCTAAAACACTTACTATCTGGCCCTTTACAAAAAAGTCTGAGGACCTCTGCTCTAGATCAAAGAGTGTGAATATGGAGGAAGACCAGCAATTGCTCTCTTCCTTGCATTGTGTGAAGATGACTTCTGAATGAGCCACTGGCTTGCCTCTACTCCTTGCACTGTTTCAGTATAAAGCCATATCCTTGAGTATGAGTGCAGACACTAAACTAATTATAGTTTAGCAAGCGATTAAGGCCAAAGGAGAGGCCAGGTGCAGTGACTCATGCTTGTAATTCCAGTGCTTTGGGAGGTGGAGGCCAGAAGATCACTTGAGGCCAAGAGTTCAACACCAGCTTTGGGCAACATAGGGGGACCTCAAAAGAATTTTTTTTTTTTTTTTTGAGACAGAGTCTCACTGTGTTGCCCGGGCTAGAGTGCCATGGCCTAGCTCACAGCAACCTCAAACTCCTGGGCTCAAGCGATCCTCCTGCCTCAGCCTCCCGAGTAGCTGGGACTACAGGCATGCGCCACCATGCCCAGCTAATTTTTTCTATATATTTTTAGTTGTCTGATTAATTTCTTTCTATTTTTTTTAGTAGAGATGGGGTCTCGCTCTTGCTCAGGCTGGTTTTGAACTCCTGAGCTCAAACAATCCGCTCACCTCAGCCTCCCAGAGAGCTAAGATTACAGGCGTGAGCCACCGCGCCCGGCCTAAAAGAATTTTTAAAATCTTGGCTGGATGTGGTGGTACGTGCCTGTACTCACAGATACTCTGGAGGCTTGAGGTGGGAGGATTGCTTGAGCCCAAGGGTTCAAGGTTACCAAAACAACAACAACAACACACCAAAAAAAAAACAAAAAAACAAAAAACAGAAAAACAGACCAAAGGAGAGAAAAGTAGTGATTTCAAATAATTTCATGTGATCTTAAAAGGAGATTGCAAAGCAGCAGCTAAAAGTTGCATGTGTGTGTGTGTTCTCTGTGAGAAATGTTTTCTTTTCTGCTTTGTAACTGAAAGAGGCTAGGACATCTTTCTCCCTTTCTAGAGAGCCTCCACTTTATCTGGGTGTCTACCTTCACCTCACATGACTCAGGATTAAGTTCTCAATCATTCAAGCCAGCCATTGAAATCCCAACCCCCTTGCCAGTGCTTGGTTTTAGGAAGAGATGAATGACTCGATTATGGCAAATAAAATGAGAGAAAATTTTATCTGGAGTTTTCTAGGAAGGGCTTCCCTGCTGATTAAACACACACATACCCTCTTGGACATTATAGTTTCTGACTATGAAATCTGAAACCATGACAGCCTCCTTGGGACCTCGGGGGAACTTAGCTGAAGATATACGGAGGATGCAGCACGCATAGCTGGAAAGAACCTGTGATACCGAAGACATCATTGAGCTACTGAATTAAACAACCCCCAATTCTTCCTCCTTCAGAATATCTTATTGTGTGACATAATTTTCCTTTATTAATCTATTTTGCAATGGATTTCCTGTTACTTGCAGTATTCTAAGGGACTTTTATTAGTTCCACATACATAGATCTTGCTATTTTTTTATGGAATTTCTAGAATGGTAAGAAATCTACATGAACAGTAAGAATTTCTTAAAATTGACTATATCATGCATATTTATGCTAGAAAAATTCCAAGCCAAAAAAATGTAATTCATTAATTACTACTTAGATTTCCCCTTGAGGTGAGATGGATCTGTGGAGAGTCACCTGGTTGCAAAATTTTGTTGGGATGAGTCTGTCCGTTTAATTTTCCAAGTAAAAGTCCCGAGATACTTACACAATTTTTGTTTTTTTGTTTGTTTGGTATTTATTTAACATTGTTTATTATTAATATAAATATACTAAAGATGAGAATTTTAAGGCAATATTAACTTTTCCAAGAAGAAAATCAATTAGTTCTTCGGGTTTCCAATTTCAGTCCCTCCTCGGATCCTGCCTTCTTTGTGTACTCACCAGAAACAGTGTGGAATTTTATATATTTGGATTACATCAGCAACTTTAATGATAAAGCAGTCACTCTTTTAAAAAAATATTACCAAGCATTTGCTGGATGTATTGCACTGAGCAGAATTCTATGGAAGTTACAAAACAGATGGGAGAGAGTACAAGTTCCTAAAGGGGGCCAATAAGGGATTAATTGAAAAGCAAAGAGACAGGACACATACTCACGAAACAGCTAGGAAACCTAAGCACACACATGAACATAGATCAAACTGCATTTCAAGTTTCAATGAACAATAATGTTTGTCATGAAGAGCAGAAAATGTGTCCTAAAGGAGGTGAGCATGGTCTTTAGGTTGTAGAGAAGACCAGAAAACCAGAGTGCTTGTCACAACAATCTTTGTTCATGCCAACCCAGTGCCAGGCTCATAGCAGGGTGACACCAATGTTAGTTAAACCATTGGTGGAACTGTGCGTTAAGTGTCAAGTGGATTCTCTAATTCTTTATAACTCTGAATTCCAATTTATGATTTTATGCATAATTACATCTGTTACTTTATTGACCAATAATCCTGTGAGTTTACTGGAAGCAGTAACTGCTGCCCCTAATGCTTTCAGGCTGTCTGCAGAAGGTTTATCATTTGAGAAAAGAACTGATGTATGTAGTGAGGACGTTTCTACCTCATGTGTGTTTGGCTCATTCAGAAAACTGACAAGCTGAGCCTTTCAGTTCTTGCAATGGTTTAGACCCTTTGCATAATTGCACCAACTGAATTGAAAGGCAACATTTAAAAATGTTCTAGTCCATGAGTCCATTCTGTGATAACTCTCAGATTTGGAGAGTCTTATTCACATTAGCAGTTGTAGTAATTAATCTCTAACGTTGTCTCCTCTCTTCTTTCCCCTATGCAGAAGTCAGATGTGCCCACTGGCATTCATTTCACAGTTTCACATTCCCACCACCACCCTCTCACGCTTGCCTTGGCTTCCCTCCCCTGACAAGCCCAGCTGTTCTGCACTGCACATCTGCAATGGAAAAATTATGCCCATGTTGTCAAAAGATTATCAAATATTCTTACTAAAACACTCGTTTCCGTGTTCCACTTCATTCCTTTTGATTTATTTCCATGGTATGTTTCCTTTTGGTCACTGAAGTGGAGGACTGACCTCATACAGCAATATTATAGAATGAAGTAATATTACTATATGAACTCTCAACCTCCTCTTTGCCTCTAGCTATTAAAAATAAATGTTGTGAAAAGCAATTCTTCCTCTGACCTTAAGTGTCTTACCAAGAAGTCCATAATAGGAGGAGGGTTTAGGCCAGGGGCGGGGAAACTTCTCATGTTGGAAGACTGTATTAATTTAGCTGTAACCAAATAAGGTTGCATTCATGAAACTTTAAATAGATATACCTTAAAGTGTACATTATTTTGTAAAAATCTAACTACTATGTACTTAATAAATTCAAAATATGAAAACTATTTGATAATTTTAAAGTTAACTAACCTTTTAATGACTTTGTTATGTCTGATTTTTGTTGGAAAGCGTTTGAATATTTGGTTGCAGCATGGAGGTCCACAGTTTCAGTTGATCCTCTAGATGGGTATCAGTCATTTGTGACCTCAAGGGTGTCTTGATTTGGGTTAGGTAGGAGAATGTAGATTCTCAGCAATAAGTGGTTGAAATGCAAGAAAGCGTTTTTCATGCATGTTGCCAAAGGGGTGGGTATTCTATTGCATTTTTCCATATTTCATTCCATCGGATCTTTCTTAGTATCAAATAATGACTTTAAAATGTCATCTACTGAGAGCTCACTCAATTCCATCTGCAGTTCTTTTGGTGCCTTGTTGATATCAACTAGGTGAGACAGAAATGCTAATTTGAATGTGATGTCACGATTCTTAAAGTCAGTGAATCTTTCATTGTATTTGCCAATAAATAGGTCTATAACAGCTGCATATTCTTCAGATGATTTGCATATATCATCCTGCTCATCAATGACCTTTGCTAACTGGGGAAAATGTTCATCCAAAATTTCCTTTGGAAGAAGTGTTTTGAAAAAAGATAGCTTTTTTTCGAAATGCTTGGCTTTTTGGCTACATATCATATATAGAATTAATTCTACCTTGCAAATAAATATTCAAGTCATTTTGATTTGACATGATATCACACAGAAATGCTTCATTCTTATAGAAATCTTCTTTTAATATTTCACGTTGCTGATTCTGTTCTTCATAAAATTTAACTTTCTGCTGTCACAGAGTTAAAATTTTGGCTAACACCTGTCTCTGAGATAGCCAATGCACTTTAGAATGATACAGCAAATCCACACTGAATAGCCCATTGTTCAACTTTAGCATGTTATGAAACTGACAATGCCTTGTCGTATTTGCACTAATATAGTTAACAATACTTATAACTTGTTGCAAAGTGTCACTTAAAATAGTAGTTTTAGCACAGAGATTTTGCTGATGTATGATATAATGAAAAGAAATGAGAGTATCTGGATCTGTTAATACTTTTTTATCTGTGCAATAAACCCTTCATGTTTTCCTGTTGTTGAAGATGCACTATCTGTACATACACTCACTAAAATTTACCAAATTAAGGCTGGCACGGTGGCTCACGCCTATAATCCTAGCACTCTGAGCGGCTGAGGTGGGAGGATAGCTTGAGCTCAGGAGTTCCAGACCAGCCTGAGCAAGAGCAAAACCCTGTCTCTACTAAAAATAGAAAAATTAGTCAGGTACTCAGGAGGCTGAGGCAAGAGCATTACTTAAGCCCAGGAGTTTGAGGTTGCAGTGAACTACGATGATGTCATTGTACTCTACCCAGGGCCACAGAGCGAGACTGTCTCAAAAAAAAAAAAAAAAAAAAAAAAAAAAGAAAATTTACCAAATTCAGTCCAACTTCATGACACTTATCTTGAAAGTTTTTGAAGTTATCTATTTCCCGTGTTATGGTCACAAGAGTGCCCAAAGTGAGTAACTCTTGGTAACAAAGAAAATCTTCTGTTATGGTCCAAATTAAAGTACAAAACTTGGGCCGAGTCAGTAGTATCAATTGATTCATCCAAAGTGATTGAATAATATATATTTTCCTACTGAAATATCGCACAAAGTTGTTTTGTTAAGTTGAAGGCTAATTCATGCTGCCGATCAGTTATGTTTCTCCTTGAAAGAGGCAGTTATTTGTGCTTTGAAATATTATTGGGATCTGAGTATCCTACAGCTTCAACAATGCATTCTTTCGCAATTTCCATGTCACCGAATGGCTTCCCTTTTTCCCCTACTATATAAGCCACTTTATAAGTTGCTTCAGTGGCATTATTTCCAGGTCTTATTGCTGCTTGAAAGAATTGCCTTTGCTTTTGCTTTTCTTCTTTTAATTTCTACAATACAACCTTTTGGGCCTCTTCTTCTAATTTAAAATATTTGTGATTCTTATGAGTGTTACAATGCTGATGAACACTGAATTTCTTTAATGCTGATATTGCAGTATCACAGAGCAAGCAAATCACCTTATCTTTAGCAGAAACAAGATAATATTGCAATTCCCAATCCTCATTAAAAAGTCTGTTTTCTTCCTTCAGTGTTCTCTTGGTCTTCTTTTACATGATGGGCTGTTAAGCAGACAGAATTAAAAAATACCATCAAGTTGTGCAACTATTCACAAATCCCACTTCAGACAGAAACACAGTGCACCGTTGTCAAAAGCTGATAACACACTGTCATACTTGACCCCCATTAACTCTCGCCGACTAGCCTCGTGCAGTGGTGGGTGGCGCCAGTCAGGCAGGGGAAGTTAGAACTAAATCATGAGTGTAGCACCTGTCAGTTTAGCCCTTATGGCTTCTAGTGTTCTAATTGTGCCAGTCAATCTGGGAGGATTATTTCATTGAAACTTATTTTATTCTTTGGTATTTTAAATACATTCATTTTAAAAATAAAAATATAAAAGATGAACAAAAATGTATTAGTAAAAATAAAAGCATTTGTTCTGTAAAATTTGGATTCAGTGAAAAAGCTGCACTTAAGGACCTAGAAGGCCACATGTGGTCTTAATGCCGCAGGTTCCCCACCCCTTGTTTAGGCAGTTCTGAAAATTAAATTGCTTGTTAGATATTTAAAGAAGTGCTTGCCTCTCTTCCAATATGACTTTGTATATCTTCAGTCTTCTGATGGAATTCTTTCATTCATTTACTCAATCAACAATTTGTTTATTTATTCAACACACATTGCTTGTGTGGATCTCCTATGTTCAAAGCACTGTGCTGGCAATTAAGAGTTAACAGAGATGAATATATAGCTCTTACCCTCCAGGAGCTTACAAATGGAGAAAATCCATGAAGTTTGGTATAGAAAAGAAAAATGAAATTCAATGAAACTACCATGAGTACAGCATGCTGATAGTCTAATTTTGACTTGGGAGGATTAGGGATGTTTTCTAGAAAAGGAAGCATGAAAGGTTTGTTTTAATAATGAGAAAAGGTTACAGAAGGTATTATGGTCAGATTATGAAGACACTGTTCTGCAATCCTGAGAAACCTAGGTGTACACAAATTTACAAGCATTGGAGAAAAACACTTTATGTTTTTTACAAAAGGAGGTATTTGATGTTGTCTGGGGTTTAGATTACTCTTCAGAGCTGTGTGGAAGATGAATTAGAAAGGAAAGTAGAGCCTAGTTAGGAAGCTGTTGTGATAATCCAGATGAAAGACAATGAAGGATTGTTTTTTTCTATCACTTGCCTCTCAACTAAAATACAAATTCCATGAAGGCAGAGGCTTTGCTCCATTCACTGCTATAGTCCCAGCACTCAGAACAGTGCCTGACTTATAGTAGCTGTTCCTAAGTATTTGTTGACCAAATGAATAAATACGTGAAAGAATAAATGAATGAATGAACTTAACGAGACAATGAAAATGCAGAGAAGCGGTCAGAAAGAGATAATTTGCCTCCTTCCAGGAGAAGAAGTTTGTTGGACACACACACACATATTTTGGTTGCAAAGCACGTGCACTTTTCGCCACATCTTCTAAAACCAAGTGCTTTTGACTCGGCTTGTTTTATGGTTTGAATGTGTTCCCTCCAAAATTCAGGTGTTGGACCTTAATGGTCAATGCAATAGTATTAAGAGGTGGGGCCTTTAAGAGGTGATTAGGTCATGAAGTCTCCGCCCTCGTGAATGGGATTAAGGCCCTTACAAAAGAGGCATCACGCAGCATTCAGCTCACTTGTGCTTGCCTTGGGGTGAGGACATGTGGACGTAGCATTCCTTCCCCTCCCAAGGATGCAGCAACAAGATGTCATCTTGGAAACAGAGAGCAGCCCTCACTCAACAAAGAACCTGTCCGTACCTTGATCTTGGACTTCCCAGCCTCCAGAACTGTGAGAAAATAAATTTCTCTTCTTTATAAGTTATCCAGCTTCAGGTATTTTTTTATAGCAGCAGCTGAGACAGGTGGCATGTAATGGCTATTTTCAAAAAGTTATCACAGTCCACATAGCAATAAAGGAACTACAGATGTGTATCGGCTCTCACATTTATGGTAGCATGTGGTGATGACAATTTTAAAGATAAATGTTTCAATTATACAGAAGGCCAATATTTCCTCAAATTTTTTGGTGTCTGTAGGATGCATATAAGTGACCCAGTAGGAAAAAAAGTGTTTAAATCAGTTTGGGAAACAATGGATTATAGCATTGTGAACAGGTTTATTCACCATGAGACTTCTCAGAACTCTTCATATATTTTCATCTGTGAATATCTAAAAGGCAAATGTAGCAAATGGATTTGACTATGGAGTTTCCCCCCCGACATGCACACATATACCTTCGCGGTGCACTCACAAGAGCAGCATTTGATGAAACATTTGGGAAAACACTGGCCTAAACATACACTGAAATGCCAGGAAGACTAGCATAGTTTTTCTATATTTCACTCTGTTTAGAAGATTGCAAAAATTTCCTTAGGTTAGGAGCTTTGTACGTGAAATTTCCAACACCTGCCATATGGAGAGAGAAGACAGTTTTTCATGCTCTGACAATGCTATACTTTACCAAAGTAGTTACACCTGAGTGAAAACCTGAAGCAAATAAAATTGAGAGCACAATATATTCATCAGGGGGAATTAGCCACTCAGCGAATACTCAATGCCTCGTGGGGAGTGATGGTGATTAGGAAGTGTGAAAACACCTGCCCAAATTGTGTTTCTGAAGAATTCTCACATTTTCCCCTTCCTTGGAAAGCTGCCATTACTTTTCTAAGCACAAACCTGTTACCATGTTGACCATCAGTGGAGTACCTGGTCCATGTACCAGGGATAGTAGATGGAAGCCCTTGTCCACCTTGAGCTCTCTGCAAATACCAAACTCCTAGATCCAAGAGCAAGGCGAAAGGAGCCACAGGGCCAAGCAGGGCCCAGGTGGTGATGTGACCACAGCGCAGTTTCTGCCTCCAAGGTCTTTGGTCAACTTTTGGTAACAGGAATGAAGTCTCTTCTTTGTGTCCCCAGTCTACCCATACGATCCTACCCATTTTGGTTCTGGGGCTTTTGAAATTCTTCTTGGGTCGGTAGCTTCACTGTCTCTTTTTAATCAGTACCATTTCTCCAGAAAGCCTTAGCTCCCCTTTTTACTTTCACGCCCTCAACTTTAAATACTAAATTTAGTTGGGCTCGGTTGCAGGTGCCTGTATTCCCAGCTACTCAGGAGGATGGCTTGAGTCCGGGAATTTGAAGCTATAGTGTGATCATGCCTATGAATAACCACTGGCCCCCAGCCTGGGCAACATAGCAAGACCCCATTTCTCTAAAAAAAAAACAAAAACAAAAACAAATTTAAGTGATCTTTTCCCAGACCTTATTTTTGCTTGTTTCACTCATTTCCACAATTCATTGATTATTCTTTGTTCATTGTTTTACCTTTAAAACACAAATATTTATTAAATACCCCTGCCTTTGGTCATCATTTGCTATAAGTTGTCCTTCTCATCTAACAATTTTCTCCACCATACAATTGTTCCTAATACATTTGGGGAGCATTCTAATTCTTATTTCAGATTTTAACTGGATAAAACACCCTATGTATGAAGATTTACAACCTGCAAATGAGGCATGTGTGAGAAATGTTAGTATGTAAAACATGTCTGTATTAAGTCGATTATAATTCAAGCAGTTTAGTGACGCAGCTAAGAGCCCAATCATCACAGCAGCCTGCCTGGGTCTCAAGAGCTTGTTCGCTGCGATTCGAGACAAGTAACCAACCGGTCTTACTGTCCCTCACTTTCTCATCTATAAACTGAGGAAAATAATAATTCATTTGGTTATTAGTAAGGATTAATTGAATTAACACGTCTAAAAGGTGAATGACATCACCCAGAACGTAGTGTCATATAATCATTACTTCCACCGTTAAAATAATGAAAGCATCTTAGAATAAAGTGTGGAATATTTTTAAAAGTACTTCTTTTTCTTTTTAAGGTCCAGATTATATAAAGGAGCATTTACCTAAAGTTCACCAGCACACTTCCTACGTAGGAGAAAAGCGTCCGGCGTTAGAAAAAACCGGAGATCTCAGATATCTGTGGAGGCCGGCCTCAGACAGAAGCATGCCAGCAAGATACAAACACGAGTATGTTGGTGGAGTTGGCTGGGGAGTGCAAGAGTATAATTTCATCAACAAATCAAGACTTGAGAGTGGCTTTCATATCAAGGTATTGCTCTTAATTTATGCTCTGCATAGTATATTGTTTTCTGACTTGAGTTCTTCCAAAGGAAATGGCAGGTGTTTGATCTCTCATTGAGAATTAACGGAGTTTGAGTTTTGCAGAAAGGCAAATGTGTGAATAAATGTTCTTGCTCCCACAACTCCCCGTTAGCCCCCTTCAATACAAGAGAGGAGGGGGATGAAGCAAATGAAGTCATGGATGATGCAAAAGCATTTGTTTGGTGTTGGAATGCATTCACGTTCGCACTTGTGCTCAGACACTTACACTTCCCCACCCTAGCACTGCGCTGTGGGTGGGTGGTGCAAAGCGAGAAGCCTGTGTAGGACGTAATCCACGAAGCTCACATACGCGTCTCCGATCTTTAAAATCCACCGTGTTGGCAATGCCTTTGTGTCAGGTAATTCAGGGTATGTCATCAGAGGGTTCTTAGAAAACTTGTCTTATTTCCTTTTGGTGATGTGGACACAGGCACGAGCTCAACAGTCTCCTCTGAAACAGAAAAACAGTACAAGTGTTTTTAGAAGTAAAATATGAGAATCCAGATTTCTTTTTTTTTCCCGGCAGGCCTTTGCATTGTCTGAAAATGTATCAGTTATGCAATAACTGGATTTCATCAAATTCTTAAGGCAGTACAGGACAGTCTCTTCAGGTAAAGGTTAACAGAAGAAAAAACCTTTTTTTGGCCCAGACTACAGCAACCCAGGGGAGGTGGCCGGAAGCTCAGTCTTTGAGGTTAGACTCTGATTTAGGTCTAGCTCTGCGACTGTGGGCAGAGGGGTTCACCATCCCCTCCTCTTCCATGTGGCAGTGTTTGGAGGCCTACTCCACAGGATCACTTGAACTCCTATCCTGGTTCTGTCACCTACTAGCTGTGCGCGGCCTTGGTCAAGTTCTTTAACCCCTGTGCCTCAGTTTCTTCATTATGAAATCTTAGTATCTACCTTATGGAGTTGTTGTAAACAGTAAACAAGTTAATATCTGTAAGGTGCCGGGAGCAGTGCCTGGCGTGCAGCAAGCCCTGTGTGTGTTTAATATCGTGAGGATTAAATATGACAACCCAAGGACCCACTAAGTGTGACCCTGGCACATGGTCAACATCCAGACTTCAGCTATGAGTATTAACTGTTGTCGTGGTTGTATTTAATGTTACTCAGTTAAACAGAAGGATTGCTCAGCTTCTTATACTGTGTCCTAGTCCACTTTGGCAATAAAGACAAAAATCAGAAATTTGATTAAATATCAAACCGGCCACGAGGAAGAAGAGTACAACCCAAAGCCAAGCAGCTGGTTTGAATAGAGTCCAGAACTCTTGTTGCCTTGTTTCTCTTTGGGTGATGCCCTGCGTTGGTACGCAGCCCTCAGTCTGTCAGAGCTGCTTGAGGGGGACAGCCGCTCTTCCTCCTTCATCTTTAGCTTAAGAACCCATTTTGCTGCCCAGATGAAGTGCACTCAAGCATTCCTTGGTCTTTAAAGCAAGCTGGATATTCAAAAGAGATGACAGCCACGAGTTAGCCTTCCAGGAAGGTATTTACCATTCTTTTAGTTAGTATTTCACAGAGTGCTTTTCATCACTGTCCTGCTGGGTAGCAGTGTCCTCTTGGGCTCTGTGGGATTGAGTGTGAGCCTTACAATGATTTTCTTCCCCAACTTATGGCACACGAAAAAACTGTTGTTTTTTTTTTATTTTTTATTAAGAGATGGGGTCTCGCTCTTGCTTAGGCTGGTCTCCAATTCCTGAGCTCAAGTGACCCTCCCTCTTCGGCCTCCCAGAGTGTTAGGATTACAGGCGTGAGCCACCACGCCTGGCCAAAAATTGGTCTTATTTGGAATATGCTATAAGGGATGTTGCTTATCATCTGTGTAATTTCTTGGCCCTGGCGTTTTAACGGTTATTGTTTTCAAGGATCTACCTGTCTCAGATAATTATCTTGAGCAGTAACTTAAAGAATTCCTTGGACTTACAGCTTTATAATAAAAACAAAAAGATTCACTGAGAATGACCATATATATTAGCAATGAACCACCTACAATTTACCTACCAGTTAAGACCTAGGTTTTGGCCAGGCACGGTGGCTCACACCTGTAATCCTAGCACTCTGGGACACCAAGGTGGGAGGATCGCTTGAGGTCAGGAGTTCGAGACCAACCTGAGCAAGAGTGAGACCCTGTCTCTACTAAACATAGAAAAATCAGCTGGGGTTTGTGGTGCACACCTGTAGTCCCAGTTACTTGGGAAACTGAGGCACAAGGGTTGCAAAGAGCTACGATGATGCCACTGCACTCTACCTGGGACAACAGAGGGAGATTGTCTCAAAAAAAAACAAAAAACTCCCAGTTACTTGGGAAACTGAGGCAGAAGGGTTGCAAAGAGCTACGATGATGCCACTGCACTCTACCTGGGACAACAGAGGGAGATTGTCTCAAAAAAAAACAAAAAACAAAAAACCACCCTAGGTTTTGTCAGTGAGGTTGCTCATCTTCCCTTCTGCATCCAAGGCAGATCACGACGTCATTTTTTGAGTCTACACTCAGTCTTTGATTTCCAATCAACCTTGTGCTTCAGGCAGCTCCTTCCAATCAGTCAGATTTGGTACGTGAGTTGACACTTGAGCTGATCCATACACATGCACTTCATGAATACGAACATGCACCTAATTATAAAGAATATACAGGAGTGGTGGCATTAACCCATGCCTTCCCTCACAAGGGAGCTGGTAAATTTCTCAGTGCAGTGTCACTTAGGGCACCGTCTCAATCCACTTCCTGTTCTTTCTCCAGTTCTTTCATATCTTTTTTTTTTCTTTCTTTTTCTTCCTTTTCTTAGGACAAGATCTTGCTCTGTTGCACAGGCTATAGTGTGGTGGCACAACCTCAAACTCCTGGGCTCAAGTGAGCCTCCTGCCTCAGCCTCCCAAGTAGCTGGGACTACAGGCATGCATCACTACACCCAGCTAATTTTTTAAAATATATTTTGTAGAGACAGGGTCTTGCCGTGTTGCCCAGGCTGGTCTTGAATTCAAGCCATCCTCCTGCCTCGGCCTACCAAAGTGCTAGGATTACAGGTGTGAGCCACCACACCCAGCCAGTTCTTATCTTTCTGTAGACCCTTCCACATGTCTTGCTCTTCCTTTATCTCATGATAGTTCAAATCAAAATGGTTATTTCTTATTTCAGTCTAACTGCAGAGACTCCTCAGTGTCTCTCACTGCAATTGCTCAAAACTTAGATTTTAAGCACAAACTTTCATCTACTGGATTTTTATAGCTCTAACAGCTGCTCTTCCTAATTTACTGCTCCAGGTTTATGTAAGACTGGAGGCTGAGGAAACTCGGGCACCTCCCATAGACTCTTGGTAAAATGCCTGGGGCAGCTGCCTCCTGCCTGGGAATGCTCTGTCCTATTTGGGGCACTGGGAGGGGTTCTATAGATCATCTGGATTTTAGCAGGAAGATAATAACTTCCATGCTGAGTGACACCTGAAAAATTTCCCCCACATTGCAGAGGTCGGTAAAAATCACAAGATCAGGTTTCTCTTCTGGATTTTTTTTTTAAATGTTTAGCTATTTCCTACTCACTTTTATGTGGGTTACACATGCCATAATAATACATGTATATATAAACCAGGAAAGATCATTACTTTTGTTATTTCAGATTTAAGAGCAGCACATTCTTTTAAAAAAAAAAAAAAACGGATTTGGTCTCTGCCAAACTATGTTGTTTCTGCAAGGATATATGGAGACAATTGAAACAGTTCCTTTGGTTTCAATCCCATGCTAAACTGAGGAGCTTTTGTAACTGCTTCTGGTTGTGTCTCCCCTTCCCCTGGCCTTTGTTTAACCCAAACCTCAACAGGGTCACTGCCTCCTGGTGCCATTTCTGCTCCTGCGCTCTGACCTTGTGACAAGATGATTTAAGTCATTTGGTTTTCCCACAGATCACGATGTTATACTGGACTAGATGACTAACTTTTTTCATTGGTGTGAGCCCAAGGACAATATTAAACCAATTAATCATATAACTAATATATTATACAATGTAATTTTAAAAAATCAATATAAGTTTATAAGGAGAACCATGGGAACCCATCAATATATTACATTTACATGTGATACAATATAATGGAAACTAAACTTTTTGAGGCTTTGAAATCTCTGCCTCGTTTTTTAACTGCCACAAATTCTACCATCATGAAATAGAGAGGCAGACAGTTTTATGGACATTGGAGCAGACTTCTGATGAGATGTTGAATTTCTTGATGGCTATGAAATAAACTCATCCAAGGTTGGTTGCTTTATTAAACAGTTTGCTCACTATGAATTTATTTAGAGAAGATTAACATAAAAAGAGCTACATTGACTGTTTAGTAAGGATGTTCTGTGATTATTTTACAGTGGAGGAAACTGAGGTGTCAACAGGTGAGGTTCCTTGCCTGAGGCCACACAGCTAGTAATGGCAGAGTCAAGATTTCAACCCAGGCCGTGTGAATTCAGGGACTGGGGGGGTGGGGAGAATACAGCATGTACGAAGTGAAATGACAGACAATGAGATCAGAACATTGTATACTGGAGCCAGTATATAAAGTGCACAACTGTGGTATCATTTTTCTGTAAGGCAGGTCAGTTCGGGGTCAATTCCAGCTATCTTCTCAGAGAAGGTAGGCACCTCTTTCTTCATCGTTCTCTCAATTTTTTCCCAGCTTCCCGCTTTGCATCATTTGCTTATAGTATACTTCATTTATAATATTAAACAAATTTAGTAGTTACCACCCACAGATTTGACATAATAAGAAATAGCTTGGTAATAGTTATTTTTGAATTTTTATTTGATAAGTGCTTTGTCACCTTTCAAAACATATCATTAAATACAATCATTGTCACTGGCTGGCAGAAAGAAGACAGCGAGGTCTCACCAGGCCGAATCTTCTTTGTTCTAGCCTAACACTGTGCATTCTTCCAAACCGTCTACTCTTACGCAACAATGTCCTCCTGTTTTTCAAATTCATCTGGAAAAAGTGTGTAGCCATCATGGAGTTGATAGGTACAGAGACCACCAAAATCCATATTTCAGAATTTGTGTGTGTTTTTTTTTTAATTTTCCAAATTCTCATATACCTTTGTGTTCATTTAGAGCAATCATAAAAACAGCCACCAATGTTGAGTTTCATTAAAATTTCTAATTTCCAGATGTTATCAATATGGAAGATCTTTAAAAAAATAATAAAGCTTCCTTTTTCAACTAAGTTATAACAGCAAAATAGAAAATAGCTTTTCTGAAGTTAGGCACATCTTCGGAGTGCTGCTGTTCCTTCCCAGATGGGTGTGTGTTTACTTCTCACTTCTTACGGTTGTTTGCATCCTAACAGTTTGTGGTTTAATATAAAAATAATTACATTAGCACCTTTCATCCTTAAGTGCTCTACAAAGTAACATATTTTGTGATACCATGGGAAGCCTTTAGTGAGGGAATGCCACGTGCTGACCATCTGTAAGGAAGGAGAAACGTCAGCTAAGGCAACCAAATAACCCTCCTTTTTCTCGAAAATAATATATTAACACCATTAACCTCCTTATACACAGATGTTACCTTTTCCCCATTTTACAAAGCTTAGCTTTATAGGATTCTTCAAAGAAGAATTGCCTTCGAAGAAGGCAATTTCCTTATAAAATCTTACTTGTATCTGAACTTTCAGAAAATAAATTTTATGTTTGATGCTTGCTTTCTCTGCCAGACCATGGAACGTCAAGGGAGGCATGGATCACCGATTTGCACTGTCCGTACTGTGTTCAGAGTGGTTCCGTGCAGAATAATGCATTCGGGATAGGAAGTGTTTCTGCTGGTAGCTAGCGATGCTGCTATATTCTATCGCACATCCCAGCCCCAAATGACCTGGCCTGTCAACTAAACACAGTGCTTTCTCTCTCTTATTGAGGTGACTTTAAAGAAAATTATTGGTCCATTGGAAAGCAAACGCATCCTAATTTTTACATCTTTTGTTAAGATGTGGAAATTGGTGGGGAGTGGGAAGGAAAGAAAGAAAAAGAACCCAGAGTAATATAAATTCTGGTAGGTGATTTTATCCCTTAATTTAGGAAGGCTAAAAATACATGATGGTGGTTATTAACTTTCACAGGGCTTGACATAACATCTTGAGTATGTACCTAAATGTAAACATCACCTTTCGTTGAGAAAAAATTAAACTTCTTGAAGTTAGTGATTAAGCATATGCCATAGATTTTTCAACAAATATTATTTGATGATGGGGATATACAAAGCAAAGAAAAGATTCTGTAACTTAGAATGGTTATAATTGTATTAAAATTGCGGTATGACTCCATAGGTAGGCTCTTTTAAGTATATTGTCAAAAAATTCTGAAACTTGTGTGTGATCTAATATCCCAAACACAGGTGGATAAAATACTCAGACATCTGTTTTTCTAAATCTGGTATTTATCCTTTCTTTTTTTTTAAAAAAAAAAATCATTGGGGAAAATTCTTAAATCATTGTGAATTTATGATTATAGTTTTCCCTATTATCCTAATACATACTGCTCCCAGAGTACCTCAGCTATGTTGACAAAAATGCATAGCAAACAAAACCAATCTGGCGATACCTATTCTTTTCCCAGGCTTGACTCTAGGAAATCAGGAAACCTTAATTGAGACAGTTTAGGAAGAATTCATTAAATATAGGGAGCCCCTGCTACATGGACCCAGCTCTGTGTTTGACACAAAGAAAATAACCCTGAAAATATATTCTATAGAAATCCACTGTGACCTCCTTCAGTTGGGGAAGAATTTATGGGAAAGTTTCTTTGTGGTGTTGCTGAAGTTTTTAGCACAACTATTGTCAGTAATTGTACTGCACAGGCTCAGCCACATTACAATGGCTTTAAGCAACTTGAGGTCTGAAATATGTTACAGTTGTCTTTGTGCTGACATCAACACACTCCCCCACCTACCACCTCCTGGTGCTTAGCATGGGTTAGATGATTATCAATAAATGATGAGAAATGAAGACTGAAATTGCTCCGATTTTCAGCTCATGCAGTGTCTTTGTTGAGAGACCAAGTTGTAGATAAAGAGTTATGAATTTTTAAGTGTGCATTAGATTGGCAATTATTCTACTCCCAGCTTATTCAGTAAAATCATTTGAAAACTACCTTTTTTTAAAACTGAAACGTAGATATATTGTTACTGTTCACAGTGCCTGAGTTACCACCCTAGCTGTAGAGTCAATTGGACAATTAACTTGGAGGAAGTATACTTTTTAACCTTAGAATTAGCAACAGTGGCAAACACATTAAAAAACTCCAAGGGTGAGTACAGTTGCAAATTGGGCACTTGATTATATTTCAGAAGCTATGTGCTGAGCACATGTAGAGACTTGGAAGCTCTTGCATGGCTTTTCTGTAGCTTGAACAGTTGAGTCCACTCAAATTTCAGACCCTGCTAGGATCATCAACCAGCTCTGGATAAAGGGCCGATACCAGAATGATTAGTTACCTGTCACAAAGCATAACAATGCCCAACAAAATAAATTTTAGTCTGTCTTTTAAAAAACATCCTAGTGTATCTTGAATTATAGAATGAATAAGGAAAATGTTTATCTCCTTGGAAGAACATAGGGAGAAAATAATAGAAACTTGCGTTTTCTTTGCAAATTAATGAAGCAATTAGCATTCCTTATTGTTTTTCAGGGCAAATCTATGTTTGTGGCCTTAATGAAAATTGAATGTGGCTTACAAGCTAAACTAGCTGGTTGAAGAACTTTCTGTTTTCCCCCTTTTTCTCCACCTGCATGCTAGTCTATTATTTTTTATGATGCCTCAGTTTTCCCATCTATAAAATGGGGATTATATTGATTTTGTATTGCTATGGTAACAAATTACTACAAATTTAGCAACTTAAAGCAACACCCATTTATTTGCTCACAGTTCTATGGGTCAGAAGTCCAGGGATAGTGTGGCTGGGTTTGCTGCTCAGGTCTCACAAAGCTGCAACCAGGGTGTTGCTGTGATCTCATCTGAGGCTTGTGCTCTCTTCCAAGTCTGGGTGGTTGTGGCAGATTTTGGTTTCTTGTGATTGTGGAACTAAGGTTCTGTTTCTTTGCTGGCTGCCAACCAGGGGCCATTCTCAACATCTGGAGGCTGCGCACGTTCCTTGCCACATGACCCTCTGCATCTTTAAAGCCAGCATGGAGAATCTCCCTCCTGTCAAATCCCTCTCTTGCTTCAAATCTTCTTTGCCAGGAGGAGCCCAGGTCTTTTTAAGAGCTCACCTCATTAAGTTAGGCGCACAGAGGATAATCTCCTTTTTGTAAAGCCAGCTGATGTAGGGCCCTCGTTACAACTGCAAAATCTGTTCATGGCAGCACCGAGGTTAGCGTTCTGCGTATCTGGGAGAACGTGTGCATATCAGGGGGCGAGAATATTGAGAGCTATCTTGGAATTCTGTCTACTACTGGGATAATAGTAATACCTTAGAGTGTTCTTAAATGGCTTGAGATATGTGTGGAAAGTACTTAGCATGATACATAATGCAATGAGATTCAATAAATGGGATCTAGTATTGCTAATGTCCTATTTTCCTGCCTGCATGGATTTTTGAATTATAGCATTATAAGCGCACTAGAAACATGATAGAATATGTTGCTGACTACTTGAATACTCCACAGAAAGCAGAAATACTAGGCCATGGTCAACAAACTCACAAAACCCAATATTTAGTCTATTTGCTGGAAGTTGATGAATTAATTCAAACTTCACAAAAAACAACAACAACAAACCCAAAACCAGGCTACCATTCATGTTGATACTCAAGCCTATTTATAATGTGGCATAAAATGAAATATGTATGGGTTTCTACATTGTTCTTTTTTTTTTTTTTTTTGCTTTTTAACAAGAAAAACGCATTACAGAATCCATGCCTTAAACACTGACATTTTTCAGAAAGAGTTGTTTTGTTTCTGCTCATGCTCTGAATATAAAATGAATACTTCAAATGCTTCATTCATGCCAGGGCCTCTATGCCCCCTTTCTCCCTTCAATAGTTCCAGTCTAGAATAGGCAACATTATGCAATTTGGTGATCCAGCTATAACAACGGGAATGCTTCTCTCTGGCTGTGGGAAGAAAGATACCTAAGGGGTTAACAGTAATATTTTGCAAATTGAGGCAAGTGAAGAAAAAATACATTTGCATTAGAAAAGGTAGCCTTAGGGGATTTTCCAATTCAAATGTTTGGTACTAAGAGCTCCATGTTACCAAGGGGGAGGTTAGTGAAGAAAACCCTTAGTGTCCCATTCTCGAAATACATTGCTATTGTATTTATTCTACTGGAAAGAAAAGACCTCATAGTTAAAGAGATGGAAAATGGTTCTTTCTAGTAAGAAAAGTAAAAATCCGATACAGTAAGAAAAGCATCTCGGAGTATCAAAACAGAGCAAGAGGATTCCTCAGGGATCAATCCCCAAAAGACCATTTCCTAAGTATGTTAGGACTAGACTAGAGGTGGTTTGAAATTAAAAGTAAAAGTCTTAAGCAATGATTTTAATTTTTAACTAGAATGAACCCCAAATGTCTGCAATTAATTGAACTTGAATTTAACAGTTTTTACTCCTTTTAAAAATTGTCTAAGAGTATCTTAGACAATCTTAGACTGTCTAATGCAGTTAGCAGGTATTTCCCTTTTATTAGCACCCAGACTTATGTGAAGATTGTTTTGTAGGAAATACCCAAATAATTATTTTTAGTAGTTAAAAACATTCAAAATAAGTATAAAAGATTCTCACTGATTTCCTTAAGATAGAGAATATACTAATTAGTTGTGACTGTTCCTATGAAGATTTTGAACTAGTTTAAATCAATCTTTTCCTTGCTCTTATAAATGACTAACCAGTAAGAAAGTGATTTATTTGATTCTGAATCTAATTAGCTTTAACACCACAGTGCGTATGGCTGTCCAAATAAATCATGATGCATTTCATTAATAAATTAAGGTGGAGAAGGGCCAGCTTATTTTAGATAAATTGTTTATGACATACACTATCTGTGGGGGAAATGCAAAAAAGATGTTATTTTTTTCTGAGAAAGGTCTTTTCCAATTAATAAGATGCAATTTTGGTTATTAAAAATGGAAATAGCATAAGATCAAAGAAGATCATCCAAGTCCTAGAAAATCTGTCCACAAGTAAAATATTTATGATATTAACACATATCATAAATAATAAAATTAATTATAAGTGCATACAATGGATAAGGGCAATTTTCAGCGACTCATATGTTGGAAATTAATTGAGAAATAAAGCTATACCATGGTCTTTCCATTGTATGCAGATTTAGTTTTCAAATCTTCTGTGGAATAGTGATCTTGTTTATCTTGTACCTTCCTTTGTTCATTTTATATGTGGACATTGAAGAGATCAAGGTTTCAGGTCTTTATTCCTGAGAAGACCTGAGTAAATGGATCTGCTTTCTCAAGCACAAGTAACTCTGAAGTAGTCAATAAGAAAACCAAAGCTTGGCTGGGCGCGGTGGCTCACGCCTGTAATCCTAGCACTTTGGGAGGCCAAGACGGGTGGATTGCTCAAGGTCAGGAGTTCGAGACCAGCCTGACGAAGAGCGAGATGCCATCTCTACCAAAAAATAGAAAGAAATGATCTGGACAACTAAAAATATATATATATAGAAAAATTAGCCGGGCATGGTGGCACATGCCTGTAGTCCCAGCTACTCGGGAGGCTGAGGCAGAAGAATCGCCTAAGCCCAGGAGTTTGAGGTTGCTGTGAGCTAGGCTGACGCCATGGCACTCACTCTAGCCCGGGCAACAGAGTGAGACTCAAAAAAGAAAAAGAAAACCAAAGCTTGAGGGAAAAGGAAGAAAAAAGAGGGAAGATAATTTAAAAAGTACTAGGTAATTCCTCTGTTGAAATTTTCATAATACAATTTTGCTACTTTCTGAGATATTATGAATATAGATATTATCCTATATTAATGTAAGTTCAAAATGCATTCCAAAACTCAAGTGAAATTCTTTTGGATGATCCATGTTATGGTTTCCCAACCCTAGTATGCAAAACTGAGAAATGATTATAGACCAAAACCCTGTTCAGTATAAATCTGACACTTCTATTCCACGTGCTTATTCACAAGATGTGCCATTCATTGGCCCGTTTCCTGCAAAAAGGAGGCAGTATATAGAGTCATTCATTCAGAAATAATTGATCATTGCAAATGCACGTGGGAAGGTGTGGGAATTATTTTTTAATGTGGGAACTGGTTCTCAGCTACCAAATATTTTATCAATAGTCTGAGTTATGCTTTCTGAAAGTTTTCAGATCTGCAGTTTACCACAGACCCTTTATAATCCAACTCTTTCCTATGTTATTGCCACAATGTTTCCTAATTCTGTGAGGAGAAGGTGAAGTGAAGAGAGCTACACTGTTAGAGTCTAAATGGTAAACGGTAGTTTAGAAGGCCTGCTTATTTAGACACACAATCACAGAGGAGCAAGGAGCTTAGAGGTTATGGGTGACACCCTTCTTGCCACCCAACACCCTTCCTTTTACAGAGAGAGAAAGGAAAGCATATTGGGTCATGTTTATTTTACCTCTTGTACTTTTTTCTCTCAGTTCAGGAATCAAAAGACCATCTCCCTTCCTATCTTCTTTTAACTGGGTTTAGCATTTCCTATTTCATTTCCCAACGTGACTTCCTTTTTGACTAGGAATATAGACCCTTAGATATGTTGATGTCTATTTACCTTGGAACTAGGGTACATCAATTTTCTTCCTTTTACAGTATGGAGAACAAAGTCATGCTGCTCTTGATAAAATAACCCACAGATATCAAAACCCATGGTAAGCACATACAAATACATTTTTTATTAATATTATTAATATGTTTCCTTCCTAAATTGGTAACGGTTAATTTTTTTTAACTTTTAAGTATATTACCACTTTTTATTTCATGTAGGTTTTTTGGTAAAGTTATGAATTTCTGTTTCTGATAAACACAGTAAATTTTCACTTTCTGCTAGGTTTTAATTAAGGAGAGGAAAAGAGTAAAGCAAGCATAGTGAGAATAAGAAATTGCTGGATTATAGCGAAGAAAAAGAGAAGCAAGCCTGAAGCTATTAAGAATGGCAATTGCATGAGAGATTGGCTTTAACTTTATAAATAATTCTCTCTGCGGAAAAAAACAATTAATTTTCTTTTCAGTTTAAAAAAGAAAAAAAACCTTATTTCATGCTGTCGGCCTGGAAACCATCATAATGGATAATCTTGATTAATAAACATAATCCTACTGAAGTCACATAATGGCTTGAATTCATGCTATCTTAAGGCAGTTTCTAACCAAAATTAAACACATCTAGCCAAAGACATATTAAATGATGGGGAAAGAACAAAACCAGGGTTTGTCATCTAGATGTAACATATGATTCAGGTTCGATTCAGGTTCCTAAGAGGGAAGGAATTAATCAACATTGCTCTTACAAGATTGCAGATTAAATATTGTCTTTGTTATCATAAGTTTTTAGAGGTGAGGGTTTCTGGGGCCTATTTCACCCCCTTTTTAATGATTAAAGGATACAATTATTAGCATGTGCAAAGTTATTATATTTTAATCTCTTCTTTCTATACCACCACAACATAAACTGCCTCAAAGAGAGACAAGACTTCAATCCCCATGTCAAAAGCCAGTTAGTTACTATTCCAAGATAATAAAAGATCTCACTGGGCAATTCCTATAACTTCTTAAACATATCCCATATTTAAAGCCATAGAGAAATAGTTATACTTTATTGCATGAAAAGTACATATTCTTATTTAAATATTCTAATTCCTTCGTTTAGGTAAATTGCAGGTATCTACTGCAAATACTCTATCTCATATTCCTAAGCAAAGAAAAACATTAAAGTCCATTGAAAATCAATGAAATTTCAATAAGCATTGATGATAAGTGTAAAAGTTGGCTGCATTTAACATAAAAAAAACTTGTTGGAGAGTATCTGAGAAACATTGAAGCTTTGAATATTTTCTTAGATAAAAGAATGTTGGCTATCTTCATTTCTGGGGAATATGCTATGGATTGTACGAGGTCATGAGAATGCAAAACATTTATGAAAAAGACTTTGTACTTAGGGAATTGTGGATTCAATTGGGAAATCGGGCATATATATGAAAGAAAAAAATAGCAAAATCAATTTGTATATGTTGAGAGCCAAATGAATAATGAAAATAACTAGAAAATTATAGTTACGTTTAAAAATCTTTTTAAATGTATTGATGACCCCTGGACTCATCTGTAACTTCTGGGTTGGGTCCTATTTCTTTTTGTTTAAAAAAAATTTTTTTTGTTTTATTTCAATATATTAAGGGGGTACAAATGTTTTTGTTACATGGATACCTTGTATAATGCTTAATTCGAGGCTTTTTAGTGTGCCCATCACCAGAATAGTGTTCATGGTACCAGATAGGTAAGTTTTTACCACTCATCCTTTCCCATCCTCCCCCCTTCTTGGTTTCCAACGTCCTTTACATCTCTTTGTGCCATGTGTGCCCATCATTTAGCTCCCAATTATTAGAGAGGACATGCAGTGTTTGTTTTCCCATTTGGGTCCTATTTCAAACTAATCAGATACCAATAACCCAAATGTTGCTTCCCTCTTAAGACTTTAAACACCCATGCCGTTTAAAAGCTTCTCTGCCCCACTCTTGGGCTAGCAGGATATCCTTGAATACGGTACCAACTCGGACAGACCCAGCTGTGCTCTAAATTGGCCTAAGAGCCATCTCTTTCCTGGGCAAAGTTAGTGCTTGGCCTCCCCATCAGTTTTCATGTTCTATTCTCAGTCAACAGCATTCACTGAATAAATTCAGCACTGCCTATGTTCAGAGCGCTGTTAGATTCTGTGGCCATGATAGCGAATAAACCAGTCTCAGTTTATGCCCTTCTTGGAACTTGTATTCTAGGGGAGGAGAGAGATAGTAAATGTATGGCTTTTCAAAAATATTATCCTGGCCGGGTGTGGTGGCTCACACCTGTAATCCTAGCACTCTGGGAGGCCGAGGCGGGAGGATTGCTCAAGGTCAGGAGTTCGAGACCAGCCTGAGCAAGAGCGAGACCCCGTCTCTACTGAAAAATAGAAAGAAATTAGCTGGACAACTAAAAATATACATAGAAAAAATTAGCCGGGCATGGTGGAGTGTGCCTATAGTCCCAGCTACCTGGGAGGCTGAGGCAGGAGGATCGCTTGAGCCCAGGAGTTTGAGGTTGCTGTGAGCTAGGATGACCCACGGCACTCTAGCCTAGGCAACAAAGCGAGACTCTGTCTTGAAAAAAAAAAAAAATTAAAAAAAATATATATAAATATATTATCCTGTTTTTCATGCTTCAAAAACAGTTTTTAAAATTACAAATATAAATCATGCTTGTGGCAACAAATCGAACAATATAGAGGTATACTGAGGAAAAAGTTAATCCCCTGCCCTAATCCATCTAGTTCGTGACAAAACAGTACATTATGAAGGGTATTTATAGGAGTAAGGAGAAGGTTTCCCTGGGGCACCCACCTGGATGGAGGGTTGGAGAAGTGTTTACCAAGAAAGTGATTATTAGGCTGGTATTGAAAGGGTGAGTATAAGATCATTCCTGGCAGAGGGAAAACATTAGCCAGGTTCTGACGTAGAAAGGAGAACATCAAGTTAGGACCCGTGCTGTCAGCCCACAGAAATAAATGAGGAGACTAGTAAGATGAGGATCAGGTTTTGTAGAACTTTGTGGGCCAGGTTAGGGAATTTGGATTTTAGTCTAAGAACAGAGAGAATTCACTGGAAGATTTAAAATAGGAAGCAGCATGATCCAAATTTTTTGGTTAAGATCATTCTGGAATGTTGTAGTCCTGTGTGGAGAATGAATGAATTGGAAGGTGACAAGAACAGTTCTAGGAAGATCAGCCAGGAGATGATTTCATTTTTACAGGCCGTCTTGAGTTTTCAGTGGGCTTTGCTGACAGCCAAAACAAACGTGCTTACAGAGAGCTGGGACAAGGCGAAGGGTCTGAGCTGAATTTTTAAAGAAACACAGGCTTTAAATAAATGGAAAAAAGAGGGGACAATATTTGCTATAATGATGGGGAGTGTTATAGCAATCTGATGAAGCAGATTTAACATAGTCTTTGAAATTTGATGTCTTCACCTGTAAAATTAAGATAGTCACATGACTAAGGGCCACAGAGCTAGTGTTTCGGGCCACATTGACTGATTCTATTGATCCAGGTGTGACCTGGGCTTGGACATTTTTAAAGAGCTCTACAAGTGTTTGCGATGAAGGGCTGAGAACCTCTAGCGAAGACTGAGAAAAGAAGGGGATACCCTTGAATAGGGTACTGTTGGGGTTGCCATGGGGGTGCCCACATTGAGGGCAAGATCAGTGGGAGCCACTGCAGGAGAAAAGGAGCCATAGAGGTCGGTGACTTAGGACAATAGAAAGCCACCAAAGCCAGTGAGGGATTTCAAAGAGACTTTAATACAGGGAAACAGAGAAATCAAGGAAAATACCAGACAAATATTTGGAAGTTATCGGTGGCCTTAGAGAAAACAGCGTAGGAAACTAGGATGATGTGAGTCTATATTACCAGTGTCAAAGAATGTTTGTCTACTAACACAGTGAAGGCAAGAGTCCACTCTTTTTTTTTATTTTTTATTTTTTTTGAGACAGAGTCTCACTTTTGTTGCCCTGGCTAGAGTGAGTGCCGTGGCGTCAGCCTAGCTCACTGCAACCTCAGACTTCTGGGCTCAAGCGATCCTTCTGCCTCAGCCTCCCAAGTAGCTGGGACTACAGGCATGTGCCACCATGCCCGGCTAATTTTTCTATATATTTTTAGCTGTCCAATTAATTTCTATTTTTGGTAGAGATGGGGTCTCACTCTTGCTCAGGCTGGTCTCGAACTCCTGAGCTCAAACAATCCGCCCGCCTTGGCCTCCCAGAGTGCTAGGATTACAGGCGTGAGCCACCACGCCCGGCCGAGTCCACTCTTTTTGAGACGAGACATTCACTAGAGGACAATTACAGGATTTCCTCCATTCTAAGGCACGCTTTTTAATTTTAATTTTCTTGAAATCAGGACAGGTTTTATAATAGTTGTTTGTAAATATAATGCACAAATGTAGTGCTGATTTTTTTTCCTTCCACATAAAGCTGTGTTAAATCAGTGGTATGTTATACAATTTATTGCATCTTAAAGACCAATAAATACGTACTTTAGCAAATATGGAATGATGACTTGCTGTGTGCCACGTGCTTGGAATTTAAAAATTAATAAGCAGGGCCCTTACTGTCAAGTTGCTGAGAGACTTTCAAGATAGATGATGTAAACAGAGGATTCCAGTACAATATACATCAGTGGAGAACGATTGTAGTAATTGGGTGTAGGTTAACACCCTCTTTTCTTAATTAAAAGAAAGTGCTTTTGTTCTAAATAGCTCAGGTTTCTCTAGATACGTGACCCAGTGATTTATTCATTTCCATACAGTCTTTTCTGTTTGCAGTTGGATGTGTTCCAATATATACATACATTACTTCTAATTTCCACAAGCAGAATAAAAAGCGTAGGTAGAAAATAGAGGAACAGTTTCCAGCCCAAGTAAGAGAAATCATAAGAGAATGTATTTGGCGAACGATGAATTGGCAGGGCTTTTTATTCTAAGAGGTCAGTGAATTCTGTAGAAGCTGCACGCCGTTACTGGAGAGCTCACTCTAGCCTCTTAGGGAAGGCCTTTAACAAGTAATACGAAGGCTGACTTCGGGGATGCCTCTGTTTCTCTTTTCTGATGACAGAAAACTTTCTTTTATAATAATCTTTTGTCCTAGATGTTTCCGAGTCACTGAGCTCTAAACAAAATTATTTCCAGGGTTAAAATTTCTTTTGATTTTTGGAATACAACTTATTTAGATGGTTGTAATTATTGTGTTATTAAACAGCTGGGCACAAGATTCATCACAAAGTCACTGGGTTTCTCTAAAACCACATTGATTTAGAGATAGACAAGTTTGGAAAGGGACAATGTTCTTGTCATTCTTTCTACTCATGATTCAATAAAATGTTCTCAGGTCATGTCATTTTCAAATAAAAGGTGAGGAATACTGATTAGTTGCTAAACTTCATTTCCTTCCATAGTGTGCTATTTTTTTTTTTTTTTTTACCTCAGAGATAGTGGATCAGCAAACAAATATTTAAATACATATCCAATCCTTAAAGATAAAATGTCGAAACAGCAATCCCAAATTATATAGAAAGTAGAAATAATGTGTTGGTCTGCCATACAAAGTAAGCAGATTCTAGATTTCCCTGACATTTCACAGGTCAGAAAGAGGAATTTAGACAAAGTATTTTTGGAAACTGTCTACCCTAAATCTTCTCCCCCTTCCTTCACCCTACACCCTACACCCTACACCCTACACCCTACACCATAGTGAGAATCTATGGAAAACTACTCAAAGTAATGAAATCACTGGGCAGTCTGAATTTTCATCCATTTCTGACGTATTTCAGTTAGTCACCTAGTTAGGGAAAGCATTTCGCTGCAATGGGAGCTCACGCGTGGGAACGTGGCCCCCTAAACATGGTCTCCTGCTGATCTGACGTATTCTCTGAGGCCTAGCTCCTCAACCCTGTCATATTCTTTTCTAGATGCATTTTTTTTTGCTTATGTTCCTTGTTCTACCTGAAATAACTTTTATACTTTCTCTCAAGGCACCCTCCCCTCATCTGTTTTTTAGATTTACTCATAAAACCAGGAATTCAGCATTCATTCTCCATTCAATAATGACAGCCATGTGCTGCTTAATGATGTTTCAGTCAGTGATGAACCAAATATGAGACTATATAAGATGGTGGTTCTGTGAGGTTATAATACCGTATTGTTACTGTACCTGTTATATGTTTAGATACACAAATACCATCGTGTTACTGGTGCCTACACACAGTTTGGTACAGTAATATGCTGTACAGGTTTGTAGCCTAGGAGCAACAGGCTATACCACATAGCCTACGTGGTAGTAGGCTGTACCATCTAGGTTTGTGTAAGGATACTCTATCCTGTTCATACAACAAGGAAATTGCCTAGTGACACATTTCTCAGAATGTATCCCAGAATGTATTCTCAGAATGTTTAATAAATGACTGCATTTATTAAACACATACTAGGTGGTAGGAACTAAAGCGAAGCATTTAGGAAACAAAGATGAGTGGAAGTGTGGCACCTACCACCAAGAAATTCACAGTAGAGAGGGGAAATAAAAGCAGAATACAACAACAGTTTAATTCAAGTAGGTAAGATAGAAGGAGAAGCAGCGAGCCCCCATCAGGAAGCAGCTCACAGTAGGAAACACCTGTAGCTCTCTGGAAACCCTTATTCACATTTCAAGACACAGCTTGAATGTATTCTTTCTTCTGTCAACCCTTTAACCTTCCCATGGGCCATACTCAGTTTTGAAGACCGTGACTCAGCCCCATGGCATATTGATCTTCCCCACGAGATGGTGGGGCATGGCGGTATTTTGCTTTCTCTTTCTTTCCCTTACATTTAACACAGCGCTTGGCACATAGGGGGCACTCAATACATATTTGCTTAGTCAGCTGTAAAAGACAAGTCCTGGTCCTGATTATACTCCTAACTGCACAAATTGGTGTAGTTCAGGCTTGGGAAGCTGAATGAGCTCATCATGAGGACTTCCTGAGAGAGATGAAATTTAAGCTGAGCTTAGAAGGAACAGTTTAGGAAAATCTCTAGCTGCCTCCTTGGGCGAATTTTTTAATACGTACAAGTGAAAGACTTGTTGAGATTGTGAAATCAACAGAATTACTCATAGGCAAACATCATTCTATAGAGAAATGATGACCTAATGTCACAACAAAGTTGCCTCTTTGCCAACTGGGAGCTCCTGATATTTGCCACTTATTTGCTGATTTGTGGATTTGTCTCAGGAATAGTGTTTTAAGGGACATTTCGCATTCCTGTCGACGGCCATTGTCAGTAGATGGGGGTGGGAGTCGAGGAGGCTGCAAACTCCAGGGAGGGACAGCCAAACTGGGCATCAGCCATGAAGAGCAGAGAAGCACGAGTTTTTAAGGATCAGAATTAACTACAACCTCCCGTAGGTTTTCACTTACTTGAGAGTCACAGAGATCTCTTTTCAATGTTGACCCTCTGAATCTGCTTTCTTGTGGTTTGCCTTTTCATACCTGTAGGATTCATTAGTGAGCGCCCAAGCTCGAGTGACATGCAGCATGGCCAAGTGGGAAGAGTGTTGAATTGAGAATCAAGAAAGTTGGTTTCACTAGGAATCTATCCTTCCCAAAGTACATAATAAAGGAGATGCCCAAAGATTTAGCTAAAAGGAAGTCCAACAGTATGTTATCAGTAAAGTCAGAAATAACTTCATATCCCCCCAAATAGGGGATTGTAAGCACTTATGAGGCAGTATCCATGCAGAGATTAAGAGTGATGGCTCTGAAGATGGGCTTCCTGAATTCAAGTCCCAGCTTCACCACCTACTAGCTGTGACATTTTGGATAAGTTCTTTAAACTGTTTGTGCCTCAGTTTCCAAATCTGTATTATGGTAACAGAATCTATTCCACTGGGTTGTTGTATAGATTGTGTTTTTACATATACAGAGCTTAGAACTGCCACATACTAAGTGCTCAATAAATCAACCAAAACCGGACACTTTTTTTTTTTTTTTTATTCCAGGGTATTGTGAGGGTACAAACATTATAGTTACACTTTATGTCTTTGCCTCACCCAAATGCAGGTTAAAGGCATGC
>NW_012149463.1:730130-731667 GCF_000956105.1 Propithecus coquereli
AAAAAAAATATATATAAATATATTATCCTGTTTTTCATGCTTCAAAAACAGTTTTTAAAATTACAAATATAAATCATGCTTGTGGCAACAAATCGAACAATATAGAGGTATACTGAGGAAAAAGTTAATCCCCTGCCCTAATCCATCTAGTTCGTGACAAAACAGTACATTATGAAGGGTATTTATAGGAGTAAGGAGAAGGTTTCCCTGGGGCACCCACCTGGATGGAGGGTTGGAGAAGTGTTTACCAAGAAAGTGATTATTAGGCTGGTATTGAAAGGGTGAGTATAAGATCATTCCTGGCAGAGGGAAAACATTAGCCAGGTTCTGACGTAGAAAGGAGAACATCAAGTTAGGACCCGTGCTGTCAGCCCACAGAAATAAATGAGGAGACTAGTAAGATGAGGATCAGGTTTTGTAGAACTTTGTGGGCCAGGTTAGGGAATTTGGATTTTAGTCTAAGAACAGAGAGAATTCACTGGAAGATTTAAAATAGGAAGCAGCATGATCCAAATTTTTTGGTTAAGATCATTCTGGAATGTTGTAGTCCTGTGTGGAGAATGAATGAATTGGAAGGTGACAAGAACAGTTCTAGGAAGATCAGCCAGGAGATGATTTCATTTTTACAGGCCGTCTTGAGTTTTCAGTGGGCTTTGCTGACAGCCAAAACAAACGTGCTTACAGAGAGCTGGGACAAGGCGAAGGGTCTGAGCTGAATTTTTAAAGAAACACAGGCTTTAAATAAATGGAAAAAAGAGGGGACAATATTTGCTATAATGATGGGGAGTGTTATAGCAATCTGATGAAGCAGATTTAACATAGTCTTTGAAATTTGATGTCTTCACCTGTAAAATTAAGATAGTCACATGACTAAGGGCCACAGAGCTAGTGTTTCGGGCCACATTGACTGATTCTATTGATCCAGGTGTGACCTGGGCTTGGACATTTTTAAAGAGCTCTACAAGTGTTTGCGATGAAGGGCTGAGAACCTCTAGCGAAGACTGAGAAAAGAAGGGGATACCCTTGAATAGGGTACTGTTGGGGTTGCCATGGGGGTGCCCACATTGAGGGCAAGATCAGTGGGAGCCACTGCAGGAGAAAAGGAGCCATAGAGGTCGGTGACTTAGGACAATAGAAAGCCACCAAAGCCAGTGAGGGATTTCAAAGAGACTTTAATACAGGGAAACAGAGAAATCAAGGAAAATACCAGACAAATATTTGGAAGTTATCGGTGGCCTTAGAGAAAACAGCGTAGGAAACTAGGATGATGTGAGTCTATATTACCAGTGTCAAAGAATGTTTGTCTACTAACACAGTGAAGGCAAGAGTCCACTCTTTTTTTTTATTTTTTATTTTTTTTGAGACAGAGTCTCACTTTTGTTGCCCTGGCTAGAGTGAGTGCCGTGGCGTCAGCCTAGCTCACTGCAACCTCAGACTTCTGGGCTCAAGCGATCCTTCTGCCTCAGCCTCCCAAGTAGCTGGGACTACAGGCATGTGCCACCATGCCCGGCTAATTTTTCTATATATTTTTAGCTGT
>NW_012149463.1:738822-752769 GCF_000956105.1 Propithecus coquereli
AATTGTGCTGCCATAAACATTCGGGTGCAGATGTCTTTATCGTAGAATGTTTTGTGCTCTTTTGGGTAGATGCCTAATAGTGCTATTGCTGGATCAAATGATATTTCTATTTTTAGCTCTCTGAGGTATCTCCAAATTCTTTTCCACAGCCGTGGCACTAATTTGCAGTCCCACCAGCAGTGTAAGAGTGTTCCTGTCTCTCCACATCCTCACCAGCATTTACTGTTTTATGATTTTTTGATAGAGGCCAGTCTCACTGGGGTTAGGTGATACCTCATTGTGGTTTTGATTTGCATTTCTCTAATGATTAGAGATGTTGAGCATTTTTTTATATGTTTGCTGGCCATCATTCTGTCTTCTTTTGAAGTTTCTGTTCATTTCCTTTGCCCATTTGTGGATGGGGTTGTTTGATTTTTTCTTGTTGATTTTTTTGAGTTCTAGATAGATTCTAAAACCAGACACTTTTAAATTTAAAAGAGGAAGGTAATCAAATGGGTCACCAAGACAACAAACTACACTGCAACTATTCTCAAAGCAGGCCACTCTATTAATAAATATTATCTATTAAATGAAATACATTGAAATGTTGCAAATGCATGTATTAAAATTCATAGTGGTCAGTATAATGATTCAGTATGTCATAGAAATTTTATACTGTATAGCTGAGTTAATCCTTCAAAAGTAAAACAAAAAGTCCAAGAAATGGAGAGGAGGAGAGAAAAATATGAAAACAGATTAATCAAAATGTCTAATGTCTGGCTATAGATCCAGAAAGGGATTAGAGAAAACAGAAGTAAGGAAATCAATAATATAAGAAAATTATCACAAGGGAATAACATGAATTTCCAGATTAAAATTCTCCATCAAGTGTGGATGGGAAGAAAACCCAAAAACCTTCAAGGCATATCATTGTAAAACTTCATAATACTGGGATGAAGAGATAACTCAGAAGCCTTCCGGAGGAAAATTGGGATATCTATAAAGGATCAGGAATCAATATGGTATCACACTTCTCAACTGCAATACTGGATTCCAGAAGACACTGGGGCAATGATGCTGTGTCTGATAGAAGATGACTTTCAGCCTAGAATTCAATACCCAGCCAATGGGCAAGTGTGGAGGGTGGGGCAGAAAAAAGGCATTTGCAGGCATTTTTGTACTCAAAAAAATGTATCTCCACCTATTTTTTTCCCAGGAGATGATTGGAGATTGTTATCTAGCAAAACAAGGGAAAAGAAAGAATTCAATCCAGTAAACAAGATACTCAACAAAAGTGACAGGCAAAGGGAATTCCCAAGACAGTGTTAAGGGAAGGTACTAGGAATGTGGCCATGCAGGGACCTAGAGAAGTATCAATTCAGACAGGAATAGGCAAAGTAGGGGCTCCAGAGGGAGGTTTTATTGTGTACAAATATTGGGCTAAACACAGTACCAGAAATACAAACGGGCTAAAAGTGGTTGCTTCTGGGGAAGTGAATGTCAGGGCATAGAGTGGGGAGAGAAGGGGAGCGTTTTTATTACAAGCGCTTTAGTACTATTTACATGTATTATTTACATGTATCTAAATTATTAAAACAGGAAAAATATTTTATGTAGACATATAAGCATTTTATTTGGTAAAAATAAAAATTATACTAGGGGAGAAATAGCAATAGTCAACTGGAACTTCAGTAGTTAGGGCTCCTAAGTTGAAGAAATTTCCACCTAAGGCCAGGACTTTCAGTGCTAAAGTTTATTCACTGACCTAAATAAACAGGACTTTTTATTTATTCAGAAAAATGTAAGGTGTGCCTGTATTTGGTATTAATTGGGTGGTGTATAGAAAATTGCCTGTTTTATTCCATAAGAAGTGCTGCCAAAACCAGTCGTTAAGCTAGCACAGACTTAACGACAGCCACTATTTAAAAATATATTAGTACATAAATGTGTGCTTTTTTTTCTTGGAGTTGTTTTCTTCAAATCATCCATAAATCTTGACAGCTTTCTATTTTTAAGGCTGTCGGGGCCTGACACATTGGAAGGATTTCCGTAAGCATTAAGTAGCAAAAGTTCGGCAATTTTTCAGATTATTAGTACCTATTCCTACTTTGGCCCTTTATGTCTGTTTACTAAAAACTGTCTTCCCGCTTGCTTTCCTGAGCCGCCTCCTCCCTCACTGGACGCTTCTTCAGCTGAGCAGCCAGGGAGCAGGGTTCCCCGGAGGCTGCAGCTGAAGTCAGGTCAGTACAGAGCTCCCGTGGTAGTTACTGTCACAGTGCCCCACAGATAGCGGGTGCCAATCTATTCTATAAATATCCAAGTGCCAACTGCGTGCCAGGCACCAGCCTAGGCCTGGGGATTCAGGAGTGAACAAGACAGACATGGTTCCTGTTTCCTTAACATTTTCTTGGGGGAGACAGAACAGAAACAGCCTAGTGTATGATTAATTATTTAATCGCAATCATAGAGTACTTGCCATAAGGGAGAAATGCAGGGTGCATGTGAAATGTTTGTTGAATGAATGAATGTGCTTCATCTCAGGATGGAGACCTTACAGCAAAAAGACAAGATGCAACGAATTTTGAAAGCTGCTGTTTTTAAAAGAAAAGCTAGCTAAAGAAGAGACAGTGCTGTTATTCTTAAGGAGAAAACTCACTAATTTATCACTCGATGTTAATTGATGAAAAATTCCATTCATTTCAGAATGTGGCCTTTCTCTGCAAATTTCTCTCCACGTAAATTATGAAAAATACACCTAAAGTGTGTAAGAAAGAGGCAGTAGCAATTCACTGGCCTATCATCTATAATTTCTCAGCACTTCAGAGAGAACTGTAGCTTTTACAGCACGTTTCAGGGGACCAGGGTTACTGAGGGAACAGCTGCTGGACCTAACGGAAAGGCTTATGGCAATGAAATCAAAGCAAGGACTGCAGATTATGAGTAAATAGATGAGCTAAAACTTTAGGCCCAGACAAATAAAGTTTATGTATTGAAAAGAGTACCACAGGAGAAAAAGGGCAAGGTATGTTACAAGTGTGATGTCCATCTTACTGGTAGGGGCATCAAACTATTTCAAAGAATTTGGGTTTGGTAAAATTTCAGCTTTCGGTGAAATTGCCTTATCTGTGGCACATAGCTTCTCTTTGGTGTCACCACTGGGTCCGAGGCTGGTGTGGTTTCCCAGTAGTTTATTGACACAATGATGAGGAAGAGAGCTGTGCTGCTCTGTGTGATATTTGGAGACTATGAAAAACAAAAACTAAGAGTCCCTGTAGCCAAGGGCATTTTAGAATTATTAATAGTCAAAAGGAAAGTTTCTGCTCAGCATTTGTATTTTTCTTGTAATTCTTTTTATTCCAAATAGTCTCTTTGATATTCAATGAAGAAGAAATGCCCTTTTCTGACTACTTTGGTTTAAAGCCTTCAACTGGACCATTCATTTATTTAGTCAATATATCAATACATACTTCTAGAGTACTGTCCTTCCCATCAAACAGCTCACAGTGTCCTGGGGAAATAGACACACAGATCATTCTGAAGCGCATAGCAAGGGCAGTGACCTAGCCATGGCAGGGTGGTGGCACGTCACCCAGAGCAGGGGTAGGGAGGGAAGCATGGAGGCCGTCTGGGGAAGAGTCTGAGGAAGCGAGGTCAGGTAGGAAAGGAAGGGCAGTAATGCGGGGGGGTGGCTCAAGAACAGGCAACAGAAGTCCAGAAACAGCTGTCGCATGGACTGATGCAAATGAGCGCTTCAGTGCCAGATCCCATGGCGCAGGTACAGGGAAAGCCAGAGACGCAGTCAGGGGCAGTTAACTCTTGGGCTCTGACCTTCAGAGGATGGGGAAAGCCAAGAAAGAATTTAAATTTTATCCGCCCATCCCTTCATACAGCACCTGAAGTGAGAAGGTCAGGTTTACAGTTTGGATAGAGGATGGATGTGTGTGCAGCACTACTGGAGGACAGGGACCCCAGTCTGTTAGGGTGGCCCAAGGGACTGACGGTGACTTAGGGGAGGGGGAATCACGATAGACAGGAGGGGACAGACTGCAGAATTATTAGGGAGTAAAAGCAGCAGGACTCGGGTATCAGGTGTGGGGGATGAAAGTAACAATGGAGGCAGTGACGTCAGATTTCTAGTTGGAGTGAATGAGCTGATAGTGGCTCAACTCAGACTGAGCACAGAAGGAGCATGTCCTGTAATGGGGAGGACAAGTTCAAGGGGATTTGAAGTACCTGTGGGACATCCGGTGACAGAGATGTGTGAAGCTGGATGGAAGCTCTGTGCCAGAGGAGAGCTTTCTCTGTCACCATATTTAGGTCGCATTTGAAAATGAGTGAATGCGAAGGGAGAAGACCAGAGAAGTAGGGCAGGTTGCAGGGAATTCAAACTCTGATTGAAAAAGGGGGAAGAGCTGTGAAAGAAGACGTAGCAGGAGCTGAGGAGAACCTGGAGAACCGATGTTCAAAGTTAAATCAGATGTGGCCCGAGCAGTGTCCACTAAAGAGAATAGATAGGAAGTCACTGGAGAACCGACAGAAAAATTTGGGGGGAAGGGGAAGGCAAAGACGGATGGAAGCGCAAATACAGTGAGTTGTCATATGATTGGGAGATGAATTTGAATAAACAAGTACCTGTCATGGTAAAATTGAAAATTTAGATAAGAAAGGGAAGAAAATGTGAATAGTAGCCAGAGGCAGATGAAGGGCCAAGTGTAGGCTTTTTAAGGGTGTCAGAACTTTGTCTAGAGAAGGGCTTGGGGCTGTGGAGCAGGCGGGGTTCAATTGTGGGTTCAAGGGGACAGGTGAATGTTGAGGTCCCGGATGGGAGAAGGAATCCCTCATTCCCAGAGACTGAAGAGAAAGAGATAGGATTGTATTTGTACATGTACGTTCGCGGTACAGGTTTAGGGTGGTAGTTAATGGAGCTTAGACTAGATGGCCTTGGTGTTCTCCATGGAGTCATTTATTTTATTTATTTATTTTGAGACACAGTCTCTCTCCTTCAGCCCAGCTAGAATGCAGTGGCATCATCATAGGTCACTGCAACCTCACACTCCTGAGCTGAAGTGATCCTCCTGCCTCAGCCTCCCAAGTAGCAGGGACTACCTGGCTAATTTTTCTATTTTTTGTAGAGACGAGGTCTCGTTTTTGCTCAGGCTATTGGTGATTTTTTAAATGGTGGTGTAGTAGACATAACATAAAATGTACTATTCTAATCCTTTTAAAATGTGTAATTCAGTGGTCCATGAAATCTTGCACAAATCCGTGTCTTACAGAGAACTGATGAGAGTGATGAGAATGAGTGGTAAATAGGGGTCTTGAGGAAACCAGGAAGGTCCACCTGAAGTTAGAGACCATGTGTTTATATCAGCAAGATTATCCAGTTGTTCCCTAGAAGAGTTAAGCCACCTTGATAAAGGATCCAAGAAAAATTGGAATTGGGGCAACTGGCTAACCTTTTGGAAAAAGTAAAATTATAGCTATACCACATAGCATAGAATAAAATGAATTCCAGATGAACTAAACAATTAACGACTTTAAAAGTGAGATAATAAAATACAGAATAAAACATACATGAACATTTATATTATGTTTGTAGAGTCATGGAATACAAAAGTCAGACTATAACATTAAGTTGAGAGTTTGTGTGTTATTCATTACTTTATCTTTAAATGTTGGCTCATAACATGATCCTTGAGAGCATCTCATATTTATTCTCTATAATTCAATTTTCAGCAGTGTTACTTCTGTTCTTTGTTCCATTCAAACTATGGACAAATATAGTACCAAGCAAATAATACATAGTTCCTGCCCTAAAAGAGCTTATCATCTAGTTGAAGGTGGGGGACACATAAATAGATAATTATATTAGAGCATATTAGGATGTAGCAATAGAAATATTTAGTCCAAAAATATTGGACCGGCCGGGCGCGGTGGCTCACGCCTGTAATCCTAGCACTCTGGGAGGCCGAGGCGGGCGGATTGTTCGAGCTCAGGAGTTCGAAACCAGCCTGAGCAAGAGCGAGACCCCGTCTCTACTAAAAATAGAAAGAAATTAATCGGACAACTAAAAATATATAGAAAAAAATTAGCCAGGCATGGTGGTGCATGCCTGTAGTCCCAGCTACTCGGGAGGCTGAGGCAGAAGGATTGCTTGAGCCCAGGAGTTTGAGGTTGCTGTGAGCTAGGCTGATGCCACGGCACTCACTCCAGCCTGGGCAAAAGAGTGAGACTCTGTCTCAAAAAAAAAAAAAAAAAAAACACAAAAATATTGGACCAAGAGGTGACAAATAAGGTCACCTGAGCTTGAAGGTTGGGTAGAAGTTAGCTTCTAGAACTGCTGGATTTAGATTCTAAGATGCTGCTATTTTAGAGATGGAATTTCACACATTTGGATGAATTACCTTGGAGCACAATTACCACAAATTTGACAATATAAACTTTTCATTTCTAGCGTCTGCAGCAATGTAGGAAGATGGCAGCGTTTATCCAGAATGCTGTGGCTTGTTTTCTGTCTAGCAGCCTAAGGGCTAACTCATTAAAATTCAAAGATGAATTATATGGTGGGTGGAAGAACAAATGTTTTCTTCACTGAACAGAGCTAGGGCCTCAGAGACAGTTTCTCCCAGAATCTAAGTCACCCTTTGCAGCTGTTCAGTAAGACATGATTCAGGCATCACCTCCTCCTCCAAATCTACCATGGCACCAACATCCCTTTCTCTTTGTTAGACACATATGGTAATGACAGCAATAAGAAAAAAGAAAATAGAAGAGCAATGCTAGTTCTGTCCTTGACTTGACTTTGAAACCATATACATATCTTACCTAATTAAAAATAAATGAATTTAAATATAAAATTTTAAAAAGACTAAATGTATTTCCAGTTGATGGTTTAACATACAGAGAAGAATTATTTCAAGGGATTTAAAACACAGTAATTTGAGTATAAATCTCTAGTGGGGTATACCTTGACAGGAAAAAGAAGAGCAAAAAGCATTGTAAAAGTGTTGGTATTGTTACTCCGATTTTGCTGTGGGATACAGCAAATGAACAACAATGTGATGTTCTTATTCAGTCATTCCTGGTTTGCCTTAGTACTAGGATTCTAGGAGTGGGAGAAGGGAAATGCAGATGCTATGATAAAATAGCTGAAAGACAAACTCTGAATCTGATTGAAGGTTATATATATCTGTCTGTTTGCCTATCTGTGTGCATACATAGACATATGTATATAAATGTGAATGATTGTGCGTTTAGATTGTTTTTCATTGCTCTCTTCACTAGACCCAGAGATCAAGTCAGTAGCTGTGCGCTCCCCTAGTATTCAGGTTCTTCAAATACCTTTTCCACTAAAAGAAATTGGGGCTTCTTAAAGAAATGGCTGATTCTGGGTCTGGAGAAGGAAATGAAATGAAAAAGATGAGCCTTGCCATCCCAGACAGCAAGGAAGCTAGCAAAGACTACCACAGGCCTGTCTGAGGGATTTAGGAGCCAAACTTGGAGAAATTTCCACTGGCCAAAAAAATAGGACAACTTGAACAATATGAGTTATAACTGTAATAGATTAACATACATCAGACATATTCATATACATTTACATGAATATTCATGAGCTCATAATGTTTAAAAAACACAACAAACTGGTCACATTGGAGGAGTCCAGTGAAACAAGTCACCATTTTGAAAATGGTAAATGAAAGCAAAGAATTAAACATGAATTCCACCTTTGTAAGACAAATTGTATCACTACATAACCAAATAGAAAATACAATGACTTTTAAAAAAATTAAAGTAATCCAGTTAAATAAAGGAGCAATAGAATTAGGACATATCATCACTTTGCCAACCCTAATAAATTATTGAATCTAGGCATTGATCATCCTTTGGCTGCCAAAACCACAAGAGAGATGATCAGATATGATATGCCTCTTGATGGAAGAACGCAGCACCACCTAAGAAGAGGTGGTTAGGGCTGAATGGTGTCCCTCCCCGAATTCACATGGTGACATTCTAACCCATCTGGAATGTGAGTGTGTGTGGATACAGGGCCTTTAAAGAGGTAATAAGTTAAAATGACATCATTGTTGTGGGCCCTAATCCTACCCTAACTGTAGGATTATAAAAAGAAGACATATGACTGCTGTCCTTATAAGAAGAGGGACAGGTGCAGAGGGAAGATCATGTGAAGACACAGGGTAAAGACAGCCATCTACTAGCCGAGAAGAGAGGCCTCAGAAGAAACCAACTCTGTAGACACATTTATCTTGGACTTCTAGCTTCCAGAATTGTGAGAAAATTCATTTCTGTCGCTTAAGCCACCCTGTCTGGGCTACTTGGTTATGGCAGCCCTAGCAAACTAATACAGTAGTCTTGCCCAAAAAGCCCAACCTGACTCAGATCAGTCCTCTAAATCCAGCTAACAACGTATAGGAAATAAGATGACAGTAGAAAATGTTAAATGACATCATGGAGATGTTATCAGAAAAATGTATTGTGGAAAATTTTATGGGACAAATGACCCAGTTTTTTCAACAAATTAATTGGGAGAAGGAGAAAAAGAAAAAGAAGAAAGAGGAGAGGAAAAGAGATAAGAGAGAACCTATGAATTAAAAGAAACTTATCAACCAATTGCAAGGTGTGGAACTTCCTTGGATTGTTCCAACAGTCAGAAAAATCATAACATTTATGAGACAAATTAGACTTTTGAATGCTGAACATTTGATGAAATTATTAAATTTTTAGAAATAATGGTATTGTGATTATGTTAAGAAAAATAGTTTTTATATTTTTGAGAGTCATGCCAGAAGGATATGTTTTGGCGGGGTTTGGGTGGCATTTGTAAATAGGATAGAAATGAAATGAAAGTGGGTATGAATTGACGATTTTTGAAGTTGAGTGATTAGTGCTGGGGATTTTTATACTATTTTGCCTATTTCTGTGTATATTTAAAATACACAGTATTTTAAAGTTCACAAAGTAAAAATAAATTATATTAACTTCATCCTTTGCTAATGAAGGTCAAGATTTACCATCTGGATAGATAAAACTTATCCAAAACTAAACTGAGTCACTACTGCCATAGTCTGCCGACTAGCTTTCACCCTAATTGCTAGCAAGCAGCTGACATAAACATGGCTCTCCTTCCTTCCCTGCTCTCTGATACACAAATACGCAAGCGCCTGGGAAGCAACAGCATGAAGGAAAGCCTTGGACTTGGCATTTCAGAAGCTCTGAGCTGCTGAAATTGGCAGAACTTCCTGGATGTCTTACCTAAAATCTCCCATATCTCTGGGAACATCAGGAATTATATTTAACACTCCTAATAGGTGACACTAGATGATCTAATATGCTGCATTTCTGGGAAGATTTTGGACAGCTGCCTCTGAGGTTTATATGCACGAGAAAACCTAAAGTGATTGTCACTCCATATAAATCATTGAAAAACACTGAATGAAAATCAATAAGCACCTCTGTGTATTTCTACATCATGGACAAACTCTTGGCAACAGTAACCTTTTGCAGTGTGTTATTCTGTGCAAGAAGACAGTATGTCTGACTTAGAGCGCGTAGCCAGTATAACTACAAGCCCAGCTGGAGCCCATAAGGGCAACCAGCAACATGCTGGTGACGTCACTATGGCAAGGACAGCATTTTTCACATTCTGGAGCTTGGGGACAGCAATCTGGCAAATTAATGAAGGAGTGTTCACTTAGGGTAATGTGAGACCTTTCTTGCTTCAATTAATTCTTTAGTACAGTGGTAGAATATTTAACAAGCCTTTCAAGTAAAGTGGCTGTGTTTTCTATGAAATAAAAGCAATGAATCAAACCAAAATAGTCACAATTGAGGTTTGAAGCATATGGTACATGTAACTTTGCAAAACTGCACAATCTTTTGATGCCCTCCTTATAGCAGAGAGCCCAAGAAAGTGGGCTTTTCCTTCTTAAAGGAAAACTAAGTATGATTAAATTTTGTTTTGTCTCTCTGTCTTTTAAAAATAGCATTTAAGCAACATTCATATATCTGAGATAGTTACACTGGCAACATGGAAAGACTACTCTGGTGCTTTCCCAAATACCACCTTGGGATGGGATTTCATTTTTGTCCTTGAGACAGTATAGATTTCATACTAATGTGGGAATATACAGTTCTGTTTAGAAATAATTCCTACCTATTTTTGCACAATACTTTGTGCCTGTGGATATGCAGGCACATTTCATGAATTTGTTTTTGAATTGTTTTCTTTGAGAAAGGGTCTTGCTCTATCACCTGAGCTAGAGTGCCATGGTGTCATCATAGCTCACTGTAACCTCCAACTCCTGGGCCCAAGTGATCCTCCTGCCTCAGCCTCCTGAGTAGCTGGGACTATAGGCATGTACCACCATACCCGGCTAATTTTTTCTGTTTTTAGTACTTTTAGTTGGAGATTCAGGTCTCACTCTTGCTCAGACTGATCTTGAACTCCTGAACTCAAGCAATCCTCCCACCTCGGCCTCCCAGAGTGCTAGCATTACAGGTATGAGCTACCACACCTGGCCTTGTTTTTGAAGTGTTAATGATGTAAAACTGATTATAGACATTTTTGCCATTTTGGAAGAGAGGAAACTCCTGAACAAGAATAAAAGATTTGAGCAGGTATAAAAAATTATCTTTCACATTTCATCATAAATACTCATCCTTGGAAGTTTATTGCCATCAAATAATATCTTAATACTCATTTTACTTGTGTATAGGTATAGTAGTGAAAAAGCATTTATTCATATACTGATGTTTTTGCCTTTTCCATATGTCTATATGACACAGACTATTAGCTTTCTGTGTGGTTTCCCAGAGGACCTGGTACATGGCTGAACACATGCTAGGTGTATGCTCAATAAACTCTGGCTCAGACACTTATTGTCTAAAAATAGGAGAACATACAGATAGCTTCTGGATCCTTGAGGCTACTAAGTGCCTCAAACTGTCCTGATTAGTCAGATCAATATGCTTTGGACCTTTATTTTAAATAGGATGTTACCACTCAGAGGTAGACCCTCAATCTTCCCAGCATCCCGAAAACCGAACATAAAACAGGTAAGCGTGACCCATGCCTTCCAGATAAATCTCTGTAAGATCCTTTGGATTTTGATAACTAAAAACTAGCTACTTTTTGTAAGTCCCTTTCTCTTTCTACTTCCCAAGAATATCCTGGGCAACAACTAACCTTGGTTAAACTCATTAACGTTGAAATTTTTCTCTATTAGTAATTGCTAAATATGGTTGTATATTCTTTTGTCCAAATACAAAATATCAGTCTCACTTCCTGCTTTTAATCATCTCCATGACAGCTGTTGATCCAGGATCAAATAAGTGTTATCCCAGAGGATTAAGATGAAATGTTTTGAAAACAAGACACAACATTATCATGTATGATTCTACGGAGGCAGGGAGAAAAGGGAGATAGATCAATGTGGAAGAAATAAGGTTGGACTCAATTATGATATGTCTGAAATGGACCTGTAGTGTCTCCAATTTCCTCAGTTCCGTTTTTGTGGTACTAACCCTTGAAAATATGCTGTCTTGAGGAGGGCCAGGTAATAATACCTTAGCGTCCCTCTGTGTGCACTGGAAGTCTGTCTCTACTTCTGGAAAGAAAGCAGGAGCAGAGTAGGACAGAAGGGAGTATTTTCTCAGGCAGCCAGTGTCGCTGAAATCATACCTCATATGTGGCTGCCTGTGTCAGCAGTAACACCCACCCCACCTATGTGGACAGCCAGTTTAGCAAAGGAAAATGTGATTAAACACATCTTTGTAGTCCTAATAGTGATTCCCTGTAACATCCTGTCCGTAGGTGTGGACTACACCATACACTCGAAAAGATCTCTCAAGAGGAGAGGTCTTGTTTTCCTGCAAATGTTCCAAAGAGAAAATAACAGGGAAAGAAGGCTTGTTCTCCCAGAAAGCACAGATCCTGCCAAATGGTTTCTAAATGTGTTTCTCAAAAATTTCCATGTGCCATCAATGGCTTTTTAGTACTTTTGGAAATGGAAAGAGCAGAAATCAATGACACTGTGAGAAAGCGAACATCTGAGGGAACTAGCTTGCTGAGAAAACAGGCAGTCATGTTTCTAGGCTGCAGTGTAGATATGGCACCAGGCCTCTTCACAAGCTAGAAACACGTGAGTACACAGAGTTACGTCACTTTACGATGCCACGAGGAAAATGCTGAAGCCCCAAAGGGAAGTTTCCACATAATTTCTCCATTTGAAACTCAAGTGAATGACTGTTTCTGGGGTTTATATTAGACTGACTCACTGGAACTTAAACAGTAATTTTCTTTCTTTAACTTTGGAATCCAAAAAGACAGTAATTTGACCACTTATTAGAAGTATTTTTAGTCAACCAGAGAGAGCCCAGGAGGTGTGGGTCAGAATGCTGAACAGAAGGTTTCTTCCTGGGCAGGACTGAAGCCCAGGTGGTCAGTTCTCCAGAATAACCAACTATTTTGATCAATTTAAGTAAACATATTTTTTCAAGCTGTTTATTCTGCCAACATACCAAGAGTTCATTGGATTGTTTGATCATGAATCAAAATGGCTACTACTGAGTCCGCTGTGGGCCCAGCTCGAGGCACAAAGGAGTGGGAAGACTGGAGACCAATAGCACCACCCCCGGCACAACCCCCTTCAGCCGTCCAGAGTGTTTTCTCTGGCAGAAGTGTCAAAATGAATGTCGTTTGTCCCATCTGTTTTAGATAGTTACATAAGTTAGGCACAGCCGGTCATTTCCTAACTGAGTACTGAAGTCTATTTTATCTTTTCGTCCCATTTCTCCCCTGTTCAGGGTGCTAGGAAAATCTTGGTCATTTCTCAAATAACCCAACAGTCTTTAAGGAAAATTTCAACATGTTTTATTATTTAAAATCAGTACCCCTACACCCCAAGCCCTCTATCACGTGCCGTCACAGTCTCTGTTGAAGAGAAAAAAAACATTTTTTTGGTATCTTTATAGAAGCAAACAAAATTGACTTAAAATGTGTTCTACATCAGGAATTCTGTTAGACACTGAAGATACAAAAAAGTAAGGAATGGTTCCCTTCCTTTACTCATAGATTTACTGAGGGAGAGAGTCAACACGACAACACCAAGTGTAATAGATTTGATAGGAATGAACAGTGTTCTATGGGGAAGAAAGGAAGTAATTGTGCCCCAGAGTTGGAGGTGGGCAGACATTGAGGGATGTTTTGTAGGAGAGGTGACACTTGAACTGCATTTGAAAGGCTGCATGGAAAATCAAAAGGAGACGGGGGAGGTGGAGGCAGGAAAGGAATTCTGGCCAGAAGGAATTGCACAAGCAAAGGTTCACCTTTCATGATGTGTTGAGAAAATTACTGGTTGTCTAGTATGGCTAAAATGTAGGGTATTGGTTTGGAAGTGTGGTGAAAGGCAAGGCTAGAATTGCAGTACAGGGACCAGATTGTTCAGTGTTTTATATTCCATACTGAAGATTTTGAGCTTAAATCTATAAAGCAATGAACTGTTGTTTTAAAAATTTTAAGTAGAGAAATGATATAATTAAATCCATGTGTTAGAAAGAATGCCTGGCATATAATAGGTGTAGGACACTGTTTGATGAGTGGATGGAGCAGAGGAAGGAGTGAGTGAGGAAGACCAGTTAAGTGATGTTGCAATAATCACAATGATGGGAGCCTGAATTAGAGAGCTGGGGGTGGTGAGATAGTTTAGAAAAAGACTCAGTGAGACTTGGCAACCAACTAAATGTGGAGGGATAGAGGAGAAGTAAAAGTGAAAGCTAATTCTGATGTCTCTCTTGGGTGATGGAGTATATGGTTATGTCATTGACCAAAATAGGGAACACAGGAAGGGGAGAGGGTTTTTTGGGGGTTGGAGGTGGGGAAAGAATGTAGGGAGATGGAGAGATAGGCTGAGAGGTAGCATCCTATAGTAATTATAGCTAATATTTATGAAT
>NW_012149463.1:754801-768364 GCF_000956105.1 Propithecus coquereli
GGACAGGTATTTGTATACACAAGGAGTGCAATGCGCACCACCCGAAGGATGGACATATTTGAAACTCGGACTTGGGGGGGGGACCAAGGGCAACATACGTAACCTAAACATCTGTACCCCCATAATATGCTGAAATAAATGTAAAAGAAAAAAAGAAAAGAAAAATGATATCTATCGTATGGGATTATTATGAAGGTTAGAAATAATACATATAAATCAACTAGCATAGTGTCTGTAACCTCATATAGCTCTATAAATGCTAGAAAGTATTACTATGATTGGCTATGAGATATCCTGATACTACGTCCAGTAAGAAGCTGAGCATTTGTAGATTGTAGAACTGAAAATAAAAAATTTAAACATCACTAGTTGATGTCAGTTAGATCTGTGGATATAGATACTATTCGTTGGTTTGTAGGAGGGTTGTAATATATGAAGAAATGAGAATCAAGGATGCCAGTGGTAAAGGAGCAAAAAGAAGAAAATATTCTTCCAAAAGAAATGTAGATGAAATAATATTAGAAGTAATATTGTTGGTTTTCAAGGCTACCATGGAAAGAGATTCCAAGAGGAGGACAATGTCAATAATGCTCTGGGAAGTCATTAGAAAGCCTGAAAAGAGATGATTTGATTTGGAAGCTAAAAAGGAGGTTGCTGCTGGCTGGAGTGAGAACCATTACAATGAAGTAATGACAACCCAAGGCAGAATGCAATATACGGAGGAGGGACAAATGAAGAAGAGGAAACAGAAGGTATAGACAATTTTTTCTTTAAATAGTCTCCAATTTGTTTTACAGTGATCCAGTTTGGGAAGCACTTCAGGAATGGTGGGGAGTAAGGACCTCCAAAAATATGCTTCTCAAAAAGAAACAAGAACAGTGGCAAAAATCGTCAAAATCACCTTTTTTCAAAACACTGGAAGTAAACCAAATGCTTGTAGCAATTCATGGAGCATTTAAGAAAATTGGCCAGAACAATGATCTCTAGTGGCATCTGAAATTGTGCTATCCCCACCCCTCTTCCCAGTTTCATGGCAGCCTTTAAAACCAACAGCCTCACAGCCATGGTAACTGAAAACCAGCAGCTTACCAATCATTGGAAGGGGACACAAGTTTGAAGCTCTTTGGAAAGCCCTTTACCCAAAGAAATGTCTTGTTTTACCTGTCTTGAAACCTCTTGAAAAGATCCAATCTTGGGTTTTGTCTTTATTTGACCTGGCTCTGTGTGTGAAAAACTCTATCCCATGGGCATTTGTCCAAAAAAAAAAAAAAATCAGTAGCAATTGTTTCACATCATAGCAGTCTGAGGGAGCAATAGTAGTTGGGGTAAAGAGGAGCTGACCAAAAACCTTAAAAGGAAAAACCAGGGAGGGGGGAGGAGGGGACAGGTATATGCATACACAAAGAGTGCAATGCACACCATCTGAGGGATGGACACTCTTGAAACTTGGACTTGGGTGGGGAGGGCCAAGGGCAACATACATAACCTAAACATCTATACCCCCATAATATGCTGAAATAAAAAAAAAAAAGGAAAAACCAGGAAATGAGCTGTCCATAGGGGTTTTTGAGAAACTTCAACATATTCCTAGGGATCTAGAAGGCTGTGCACATGTGCAGGGCTGTGTGCATGCCATGGAAAGACCTGAGAAGGACTTAATCTCTCATCGTTGGCTGATTTTGAAGCTCTATGCAAGCATGAAATGAAGGGTAAGGCAGAATTGTAATCTGACTGCCAGAGCATTGAAGGTATGCCTCAACACATACAAAGACCAGAAATCTTATTGGTTCAAGGCATTTAAGGGAATTTCTGCCCAATAATTAGCTGACCACTAAACTAACCAAGCAGAAGCTTCAGGGGGCACATATGACAGACTTCACACTAGTCCAAGAAAGTCACTAAACGAACATCCATAACATCACCACCACCACCAAAACCAAGAAGTAGCAGCATCAAGGTCTGTGGAGCTGGGTGCAGTGGTGTATGCCTGTAGTCCCAATTATTCAGGAGGCTGAGGTGGGAGGCTGAGATAGGAGTTTGAGTCCAGGTTGGGCACAATAGTGTCTCAAAAAAAAAAAAATTCTGGATTTGAAAATTACAATAACAAAAATTTACTGGAGGAGCTCAGTAGCAGATTTGTGCTACTGAAAAACAATCAGTGAATTTGAATATAGGTCAATTGATGTTATCAAGTCTGAGGAACAGAAAGAAACAAGAATAAAAAGAAAAAATGAACAGAGCCTTTAAGACTGTGGTACACCAAGTGTATCAATATATCATATAATCCCAGAAGCAGAGGAGCAAGCAAAAGGGGAAGAAAGAATATTTGAAGAAATAATAGCCAAAAACATCCCAAATTTGATGAAAAATAGTAATTTATACTCCAAGAAGTTTAACAAACTCCAAGTAAGATAAACTCAAAGAGATCTACATGTAGATATGTCATAGTCAAACTGTTGCAAAGCAAAGACAAAGAGAATCTGGAAAACAGCAAATGAAAAGTAACCATCACACACAAGGGATACTCAATGAGCTTAACAGCTGAATTCTCAGCAGAAACCATGGATGCCAGAAAGCAATGGGATGACATATTCAAAGCACTAAAACAAAGATTGTCAGCCAAGAATTCTACATCCAGCAAAACTATGCTTTAAAAATGAAGGAGAAATTAAGATATTTTCAAATAAACAAAAACAGAGATTTTGTCACTAACAGACTTGCCCTATAAGAAATGCTAAAAGGAGTCTTTCAAGCTGAAATGAAAGGACTAAACATAGTAACTCAAATCCACATGAAGAAATAAAGAGCACTGGTAAAGGTAACTACATAGGTATATTAAAAAGTCAGTACTAATATATTTTTCATTTATAACTTCTTTCATATAATTTAAAAGATAACTACATGAAACCATAATTATAAAACTATTGATAGGCTTATAATTTAGAAAAATGTAGTTTATATAAAAATAATAGCACAAAGGAGGAAGGAGGAAATGGAATAACATTGAAGCAAAGTTTTTTATATTATGGAAATTAAGTTGGTATTAATCCAAACCAGATTATTTTAAGATCTTAATAATTCCCAGGCAAACCACTAAGAAAATAATTCAAAAACATATAGTAAAAGACAAAACAAGGGAGTTAAAATAGTATACTAGGAAATATCTATTTACCACAAAAGAAAGCAGTAATGAAGAAATAGAGAAACAAAGATGTAAGACATATAGAAAAAAATAGCAAAATAACAGACATAAATCCTACCTTATCAATAATTACATTAAATATAAATGGATGAAACACTCCAATCAAAAGGCAGAGATTGAGCAAAACGAAAAATAAACAAAAAAACTATGATCCAACTATATGCTGTCTATAAAAGATAAACTTTAAATTGAAAGACACATATAAAGATAGGCCAGGCATGGTGGCTCATGCCTGTAATTCTAGCACTCTGGGAGGTTGAGGTGGGAAGATCACTTGAGCTCAGAAATTTGTGGCAGCCTGAGCTAGAGCAAGACCCTGTCTGTACTAAAAATAGAAAAATTAGCCAGGCTTCATGGCACGTGCCTGTAGTCCCAACTACTCAGGAGGCTGAGACAGGAGGATCACTTTAGCCAAGGAGTTTGAGGCTGTAGTGAGCTATGATGATGCTGCTGCATTCTACCTGGGGTGACTGGGTGAGACTCTGTTTCCAAAAAAAAAAAAAAAAGATATATCATGTGGTAATCTAAGAGAGTTGGAATGGTTATTCTAATATCAGAAAATTTAGACTTTGAGGGAAAAATTTTTGCTAGAGATGTAGGACATTTTGTAGTGATAAAATGGTCAGTCCACCAAGAGGACATAACTTTTTTTTGCAGGGGCACAGAGTGCACACCACAATGCCTGGCTAATTTTTCTATCTTTTGCAGAGACAGGGTTTCGCTCTTGTTCAGACTGGTCAAAACATAACAATTATAAATAAATGAGCAGGCTGGACATGGTGGCTCATGCCTGTAATCCCAGCACTTTGGAAGGCAAAGGCAGGAGGATTGTTTGAGGCCAGGAGTTAGAGACCATTCTAGACAACATGGTGAGATTTGATCTCTACAAAAAATTAAAAAAAAAAAAATTGCTGGTGGTGTGGTGGCTCTGGAGTGGGGAGTTGGCAAGCTGTGGTGGTCCAGAGCAGGTGAGAAGGGTGTCTGCTAGGGAGTATCCTGGATGAGGGCGTCCCATTCCAAGTGGTGTAAGGAGGGTATGCACAAGGCAGAAGGGATGGTAGTGGTACCGGGAGATTGGTTATAGACAGGGAGGGAGACTGATCAAATAAGTGTGCGTGGGTATATATATATATGTGTGTGTAAATACGTGTGTATATATGTGTGTATATATATGTATATATATAGGGAGGGGAGCCAGGTTTATCAGTGTAATAGAAGAAATTTATAAATATGGAAAGAAAGGAAACTATGGCTCAGGAGCAGTGTCACCCCTATAGCAATACAAATGCTTAGAACCCAGATCTTGGTTTCTAAATATCATTCTCCACTAAAAGGGACTAGAGTTGTTCGCAAAATGGATTATTCCAGGGCTGGGTCAGGAAAAGATGAACCCGGGACATTTTTTGTACCAAAAAAAAAAAGCAAATGAAATGCTCAAAGAATGACAAGGATATAGTCACAAGGACACAGAAGCCAGATTGAAAGGGCTCCTACTAGCCAAATCTGGGACAACCTGAGCAGCAGAATGAATAGCGTTAGTGACAGATTTATTACCCACTGGATAAAAATAGGAAACCATGAGTCCATAGAGAAATAAATTTATTAATTTAAACAAACATAAATAAATAAAACATTTGATATGGGATGAGAATTTTGCATCATTTTAAGGTATTTTCCCACAAATTACTAATAACAGGGCAAAAGTAATTTTACAAAGGAGAACCCTGGTAGATACCATGTTAAGCAAGTGACCTAAGTGAACCTCATCAGTAATGGGGAAAGTCAAAAGTATGGTCATTTGGTGTTATTCCTGCCAAAGATGCATAACCCAAATCTGATCAAGAAGAAACATAAGATAAACCCAAATCGAGGGACTTATACAAAATAACTGGCCTGCATTCTTCAAAAGTGTCAAGGTGTGTGAAGGCCATAGGAAGACGAGAAACTGTTCCAGACAGGAGGAGATGTGAATACAAAATGTAATATGAGACTCCGAACTAGATCCTTCTGCAAAATGGACGTTATTGGGACAATTGGCTAAACTTGAATGATGTCTGAGGATTAGCTGGTAGTAATATAAAAATGTTAATTTTCTGATTTTCTCTGATTTTGATGGTTATGTTTAGGTTATGTAAAGTGTCCTTGTTTGTAGGAATTACACACTGAAGTATTTGGGGATAATAGGTATCCTGTCAGCAGTGTACTTTCAAATGGTTCAGGAAAAGAAGCTTTTGAACTCTGCTTCCAACTTTTCTATAAGCTTGAGATTGTTTCAAATAAGTATCTGACCCTTAGGGGTCTACTTAATGTAATAATCAAGTAGTAAGAGTGTTGCATTAAGAATGTTTGGTGTTCATTGTGGGGGGCACGTGTGCCCCAACACCCAATCATGACTGGGGGCCCAGCATTCATGCACGGTCTGCAGTTGGACCTTCTGTTCCTTGGTTTATCTCTTTAGACTTTGGGGTTCATTTGTAAGTTCAACATAGCAATGGGTATATCCCCATGATTGATGTGGCCAGTATTTCTCTAAGACCTTTAAAATCTTTGAATCACAACTAATTTTTAACTTTCCATTGCTCCTGGTGATTCAAGATTCAGGGACATAGGACATTCTGAATTTAAAGTAGAAGATTACAAAATATTTTAGCCCTTAACGAAAGACTAAAATATGTGCAAGGATTTTTCTTTTCTAAATCATTCTATTACTTGTATGCATTATTATAAAGAAAAGGTGACACATTTGCATGAAATGGTTTTCCTATGCATCATTAATGAAGCTAATATAAACTGTAAGCAATATCTGTTTCCTGTATTCTAATCATCAGCTTCCTGCCCTTTAAAGTTTCTTGAACTTGGCTGGGCACAATGGCTCGTGGCTAGAATCCTAACACTTTGGGAGGCTGAGGTGGGAAGATCACTTGAGGCCAGGAGTTCAAGACCAGCCTGAGCAACAGAGAGAGACCCCATCTCTACGAAAAATAGAAAAATTAGCCCGGCTGTAGTCCCAGCTACTCAGGAGGCTGAGGCAGGAGGATTGCATGAGCCCAGGAGTTAGAGACCAGCCTGGGCAACATAGTGAGACCCCATCTCCAAAAAAATAGTGTCTACAAAAGAAGTCAAATATTAAGTGCTATTGAAGGAGAAAAATTGCTATCTGTCAGGAATAAGGAAAGTCTTCATGGAAAAGGTGACGTTTCAGGCCCTACCTTAGTTGCAGTTTTCCAGGAAAGGAGGATAGGGAATTCCAAGCAGAAGGAAACACTGAAGCCAAAGGCTGCAGGTCTGAAAGTGTGGCTTCTCCAGAGTTCATGGGGGAAGTGAGAGCACAAGGAGGGACTGTGAATGTGTCTGAGAGTAGGGATAGGTGGAGGAGAGTGGACCAAAAGGGCTCATCACCATTTAAAAAAAGAAAACAGACCAAAAACAACCAGCAACAACAAACACCCTTGTATGCTATGCTGCGGAGTTGGGACTTTATTCTAGGGCTATGGGATGTCAGCGGAGGGTTTGCTGCAGAAAGCCCTGACCACTTTCCTCCCACCACAGGGATTGTGATTTCTGTGAATGGGAAGGGCGTGTCTGACCCCTGTGTGCTGGGAGGATCGCTCGCTCTCGTTTCATTTAGCTCTCTGCTCAAACATCACCTCTTCCTCTCCTGCCTATCCTCACAAAAATAGCGTGCCCCAGATTTGCTATTCCTTATGTCTTTATTTTTCTTCATAGTACCTCCCAATGTTTCACTTACTCATCTGTCTCCCCCACTGGCGTATAAGCTCCACGATGACAGGGACTGTGTCTTACTGCTGCTGTCTCCCCAGCGCCTCGCACTGAGCTCGGCATCTAGTAAGTGCTCGTGTGTTCTTAAATGAGTGAAGAGAGAGGCAGAACTGCCACAAATCTTGGTCCAGAGAACTTGAGAATCCACAACACTCAGATTCTAGAAAGGGAACTTTGTAGCCGCCAAGGGGCTCTGGTAGCCCAGGTTGCGGGATGATGCATAAGAAGCGCCGGGAGACTCTGAGCAACGGCAGCCTTCCAAATGGGGCGGTAAATCCACACCTTGCCACCCCCTGCCTTCATGATGGAAAGGCAGGGCTGAGATAATGTTTTCATTTACGGTTGTTGAAACCTACCCAAGGATGTCACCGAGGAAAGAGGATGAGCCTAGATCTTTCCTCTAAAATGATGGCCAAAGCCAGCGTTAGGAATCTAAAAGCCGGTGTTTTCTTGAATGCTCAGGAGACCTCAAAAAGGACGGGCCATGTCCTTCAGGAGAACACAGGGGTCTCAAGAGGTCTCAGCCTTAACATGTGACCTTCAGCTTCACAGCATCTTCCCTGCTTGGCTCTGAAAAGGCGTAAAGGGTCAGTGACGACACAGGAGTGCATTCATGGACGAGGTTCCTAGACGAGTGTCCGTCCTGCAGGTAGTTTCTGGCATTTCCAGCAGCCGGTGATGTAGTCTGGGTGGAGTCCAGGAACTTCTCCGAACGCTGGCTGATGGCTAGGTGTTCAGCTCTCCCAAGCCACATGGCTAGAATCACCTCAGGTTACTAGAGAAACAGAAATCTCGAGCATCTGAAAATTGGTGGCCTTGTTGCTACATTTTTTTCCATCTGAGAACCAACCAATTTGTTCCTATTTCAGGCAACCAAAACCTCATATCCTGGATATGCAAGGAAAATACAGTCGCGGTTTTATGGCCTGGCATATGGGTGATTATGAGGAAACCAATCAGAGAAATTCCAAGTGGGCCATTCTTGTTAGGCAGAGTAAGTCACCATCGCCAAGAGCTTGCAAACCATCTAAGCTGCCAATGCTACCAAATAAGGAAAAGGTATGATTTTTTGCTTTTCTGAATCATCATAGAAAAAAATCCGATTGTTTTAACATAAATTAGAGTGTTTTTAATAATAACCTGTTGTATATCTCCTTTTAACTTGCCGAAGCATTTTGTCATTTATATTGGATTGCCACAATAATGTTAATTCAGTGGATGAGTGGGTATTATTCCCATTTAATAGCTAAAGAAAACAAGAGGTTGTGTGGTTTCATCCTTAGAATTGCTTATTTATCACAAGGTTTAACCTGGAGAGAATGCCCATTCCCGTGACTTCCTGACCGAGGAAGCACTCGGTGAAATGGAGGTAAATCTCAAACCCCTTAAAACCCGCACACAAGTGAGAAAATACCATTTAGCAGAGTCAGAATGTGAATCTTGGGCAAGTTGCATAATTTCTGTATACAGGCTTTTTGTAAGTAAAATGGGGATGTTTGTATCTGTTCTGGATATTTTATAGAAAAAGCATGAGAATACAGTAAAAAAGTGTAAGTATATGTTCAATAGCTATTTTCTGAGGTCTGTGTACAATCCACTCTCCTATAACAGCCTTGTGCATAATGCCACAGCGCAATGCACTTTGTAGTCATCCAGTATTTCACTATTCAATTTGACAGCAAATTCCCGTGGTAGAAAAGTGAATAGAATAGCTTGGATCCAGAGACTTCTGTTCCCTACAGGGAGTCGTCTTGCTCCATTGCAGAATCTTGCCAACTCACTAGAATATTACTTACCCTCTGTCCCCAGAGAGCTGATTCATCAGCAATTAATTATGTCTATTTGAAACATTCTCTGAAGGAGCCATAGTTGTCCTCCTTGGTAGGTCCTGACCTTAGGTATTCTTTGTGTTTAAAAAGAGAACAGTTCAAGTGCTAAAATTCTGGGTGGTCTGAATTTTGGGATAGATCCAAATGAAATGTTTTATTGCAGTGTGTGCGGAGAAGGGCTTGGATTAGTTACTTTACATCACTGAACTAATTTTGTGTAGGATTAGAGTTTTCACGAATTAAATTATCCCAAATACCTACTTCTATCATTCACTAAATCCAATTGAAATATTTTTGTGCATTAAAAAAAATCTGGTAAAAGACATTTTATTTTGATTTCAAATTTGCAGAGCAAGTTGCAATAACAGTACACAGAACTCCTCATACACTCTTCACCCAGATCCATCTGTTGTTAATTTTACTTGCTTTAATGTTCTCTGTCTCTCTCTCACCATTTGATGGCTAGTTGCAGACATGTTTCCCCTCGCTCCTCCCGTACTCTTTTTAGAGATAGGGTCTCACTCTGTTACCCAGGCTGGAGAGCAGTGCTGTGATTGTAGCTCACTCCTGGGCTCAAGAGATCCTCCTGTCTCAGCCTCCCAAGTGGCTGGGAGTACAGGGATGCGCCATCACACCCAGCTTAGCCCCTTTACTCCTAAATATTTCAGGGTGTATTTCCTAAGAACAAGGCTATTGTCTCACATAACCACAGTACAATTGATAAGATTCAGGAAATTTAACATTGATACATTATTATTATCTAAAGTTCATAATCAAATTTTATTAAATCATCTTTGTATTTTTCCCTGATACCTAGGATTCAATCTAGGACCATGTATGACATTATTTATCCTGACTCTTTAGTCTCCTTCAGTTTGGAAGAGTCCCTCAGTTTGGGTCTTTTATAACACTGATATATTTTTTTGAAAAGTACAGGCCAGTTCTATAGAATATCTCTCTATGGGCTTGTTGGAGGTTTCTTCACAAGTAGATTCAGGTTATGAGTTTGAGGCAGGAATCCCAGATAAATGCATCTCAGTGCATCCCATCAGGAGGCACCTGAGGTCAGTTTAACTCGTCAGTGGTGAGGGGGGTTGATCACTCAGTCATACCCTGTCCCTTCCAGAAATAAACAAAATACTGTATTATTCAAAATAGTCTTTCTTTCGACCAGGCTTTCTCCTAAATTTCTGGAGATATTTAACACATTAGATACTTGTTCTCCAAGTCCATTTTTTGTACCATCCTGCAGAGCTCTTTTGGATAGTTCAATAAGTACTCAACCTCCCTCCCTTTTATATAAATCCTTTTCAGGGAAAATAAATCGAAGCAAGTACTCTTAGACATTCAAAAGCAAATAATGAATGCCACATGTGAGCAGCCTCCAACACAGTGCCTCACACGTAGACACCAATGCGTGGCCACCATTACTATGCCTGAGATGCCAGCACATGTTCCATTCCTATGCTGCAAGAATCAGAACCATGCACCGAAAGCCTCTCAAAAGTGAAAATGTGTCAATGTTACAAGGGGATTTGAATGAGATTTTTAAAATCATAACCCTGTAGACAATATCACATGCTTTCTTATCAAAATAGATGGTTGAAAATGGGCATATTTTATACTCATGCTCTTGAGTTTGGTTTTCCATTTATAAAGTTAAGTTTAGAGCTTAATTAATTACAGTGTTTCTAAAATGTACAATTTATGATATTTAGCAGTATGTATCATTCTTGTATACATTTACCCACGATGCTCTTACAGATATTTTTGGAAATCCACTGGGCAAATTTCTAAACTGTTTCTTCTACTATATTCTCCCCAGTTTCTCTTTTTAAATCACAAAATGTCTCTCAGGTTCTATCCTGGTCCATTTGTTATTTTCCCTTCTTGATTTTTGGTCATTTTTTTCTCTACATAAGTAACAGCTTCCTAAGCGCTATAAAATTTTTGCGCATGAAAGACATTTTTTTTAATTTTTATTATTTTTGTAGAGATGGGGTCTAGCTATATTGCTCAATCTAGTCTCAAACTCCTTGCTTCATGTGATCCTCCAGCCTCGGCCTCCCAAAATGCTGGGGTTACAGGCATGAGCCACCGTGCCCAACCCTGACAGACACTTTTGACATCATCAATGTCTGTTTCATTTCTTGGATGGCAAACATTCTCATTGCTCCCATTCATTCCAATAAATGAACATCAATCTCAGTGATTGACACATTCTTTCCCTCATCCACTCACTCACATGGAATTTGAGAGCAGTATCCTCAAATTTGACTATGCATACAAATCACGTGGGGATCATATTAAGATGCAGATTATGACTCCGTAGGTCTGGGATGGGGTTTGAGATTCTGCATTTCTATCAAGTTCCCAGGTGACGCAGTTAGTTAGTGCTGGCCTGGGGACCTTGAGTAGTAAGGTGCTAGAGGATTTGACATGAATTGAATTTTGAGCTAGGAACAGGAGAGATTTGATGAGGCAAAGGGAAGAGGGAGACTAGAAAGAGCGGATTTATAGGGCAAAGGGAACAATAACCTAGCACCTTTGGGGAAGTATGTGTGGTTCAATGTGGCTGGATAATAGAGCACAAAGAGGAGTCTCTGGTGATGAGGCTACAGAAGAGGGATCAGCTGGGTCATTTAAGTGCACAGTGCTAAGGCACTTGGATTTTACTGGGCTGATTTTTTGTTGTTTTGAGAAAGGGTTGTCTCTGTTGCTTAGGCTAGAGCGCAGTGGCCTGATCACAGCTCACTGCAGACTCAAACTCCTGGGCTCAAGTGATCCTCCCACCTCAGCCTCCCACGTAGCTGGGACTACAAACACTCACTACCACATCTAGCTAATTTTTTCTATGTTTTGTAGAGACAGGGTCTTGCTATGTTGACCAGGCTGATCTTAAACTCCTGGCCTCAAGCAATCTCCCACCTCGGCCTCCCAAAGTGTTAGGATTACAGACGTGAGCCACCATGCCCAGCTTGGGCTGACTTTTGAACAGAGCAGTGACAGGACTAAATTTTCATTTCAGAAAGATGTAGACATCAGCCTGGAAGATTCATTAGAGCTGTTTGATATAAAAGGGAGGTGAGTTTTGAGCGCATTTCAATAACTCGATTGAGAAATGAAGAAGGATTGAAATAAGGCAGAAAGAAGCGAAGGTGATGCATTTGAGACATAAAGTTGGCTTGACTGCTGTCATGAGGGGAAAGACTTCTGTTATCATGGGAAAGGAGGCTGAACTCTCAGAACTAGTGAGGGTGGTGGGGAGTGGGGAGCCTGGTGGCAGTGAGTAGAGAATGAATAGGAAGCAAAGAAGTGAAAGCCAAGTAAAGCTCTCTGGCACAGTGGTCCCCAACCTTTTTGGCACCAGGGACCAGTTTCATGGGAGACAATTTTTCCATGACCGGGGGGCGGTGGGGGATAAACCTCTCTGCTAATGATAATCTGTATTTGCAGCCGTTCTCGAGCGCTAGCATCACCACCTCAGCACCACCTCAGATCACCAGGCATTAGATTCTCATAAGGAGCTGCAACCTAGATCCCTCGCATGCGCAGTTTACAGTGGAGTTGGAGCGCCTATGAGAATCTAAGGCTGACGCTGATCTGACAGGAGATGGAGCTTATGTGGTGATGCAAGCAGTGGGGAGCGGCTGTAAATACTGATGAAGCTTCACTTGCTCATATGCACCACTCACCACCTGCTCTGTGGCCCGGTTCCTAACAGGCCACAGACGGGTACTGGTTTGGGGCCCAGGGCTTGGGGACCACAGCTCTAGAAAATGCTTGGCTGTCAAAAGAAACAGAGGATAAAGGGAGGGGGGCTTAGGAGAAAGGCTTAATATGGGTGAAACAATTTTTTTAATACTTTGTGTAGAAAAAGTTCAGTAGAATGGGAACTTGAAGATAGAAAGGGATGATAAATGATGGTTTGAGGTCTCTAGGAAAGCTAAGAGATGCACAATTATAGGAATTAGCACAAAACTGTGGGGAAGAGGGGGACATTTTTCTTCCACTTCTAATAAAATATTACCTCCTTTTCATCTTAGAGGGTTCTGTTTGTTTTCCAATTCTTCTTTGCAGTACATATTCAGAGACTATGTGACTTGTATTTTAACCCTTTTAAGGGATAACTCTGAAGTCTATACTGTTATTATGTTAAAGATCTTTGCTTAAGTCTATTTGCTTTAACTTGGCATGATGATATTCTGATCCTACCGTACTCCATTTTGGGTTACCACATATATCATTGTACTGATCTCCTAAGTACCTGTATCAGTGTCCTCCAGAGAAACAGAACCAGTGGGATGTGTACGTGTATAGGAGAGCAGGAGGGAGGGAGAGAGGTGTTTATTTTAAGGAATTGGCTCCTACAATTGTGGAAGCTGGCAAATCCAAAATCGGCAGGGTAGGCCAGCAGGCTGCAGACCCAGGGAAGAACTGATATTGCAGGTCAAGTCTGGAGGCAGAATTCTTTCTTCCTCAGGAGACTTCAGTCTTTTTAAAGACCTTCAACTGATTGATTGAGGCCCACTAACATTATAGATGGTAATTTGCTTAATGCAAAGTCTACTGATGCAAATATTAATCTCAACTAAGAAATATTTTCACTGCACCATCCACATTGGCATTTGACCAAATATCTGAGCATCGTGGCTTGGCCAAGTTGACACACAAAATTAACTGTCACAGTACCCATCTCATCCAGTTGTGAGGACTAAATGAGGTAACATGGAAAGCATCTGACAGGACAGT
>NW_012149463.1:769474-771317 GCF_000956105.1 Propithecus coquereli
AAAAAAAAAAAAAAAAAAAAAAGTAATTTACAATGGTACATAGTTTAATATGTAAGTGTTGGGCACTAGTAGGTTAGAAAATATGATGAAGCAAGCAAATGCTTGCATGTATAGAGCGTCTCCATGAATGCAGCAGCTACAAATGGAGACAGAGATATACTCTGTCAGTGACTCCAATTCCATGAGTGAGTATCATAGCTGTCAGTCATACAGTTTTCCAAAAGTATGTCAATTCTTGGTAATGACCAAGTGACCAATTTTTGTTAAAGTAAAATCTTCCCTCAATTTATACAACAGCTGCATTGCTAGAGAATTCATCATCTATTAAAACCCTGTAAATACCCTGTGCTTTCATGTAAAGCAGAAATGAATTCTCGGATTATCATAAACAAACAGGTTTTTCACCCCTATGAATGTCTGGCAGGACATTTAAAGTCGACACAGGAGGTGGGACGGTTCCTTGTCCTGTGGGGCTGTCCATGGTACAGGACATTTCACCTGCCATTCTGAGCCCCCACCCTCTATATGCCACTCGCTCTTACTTGTCATCATGCTAACCAAGAATGTCCCCACATTTCCAAAACACTCCTGTTGAAAACCACTGACATACATAAAATTGCTTTGGTATGAATTACTGGAAATGAGACTTCTGAATTTGATTAAATGTAACAAACAAATCATGCAGCACCAGGAAAATGTTCAAGGTAAATTCAAAAGGTTTATTGCACCAAATGCCACAGAAAAAATGGATCAAAATAATACATGAACAAGTTTTAAAAAAAATTTCCATACAATGACATTGGTATCTATTCAACTGATCAAAAATATAAAGTCCTATGAGTTTCTCTTAATGGAGCTTCAAATAATAATAAATCCCAGAATTTTCTCCTTTTTAAACAAACACCATTTAAATTTAAGCATATTGCAATCTCACTTGCAAGATGTATTGTTCATCAGATCTTGACATTTAAAAATTAACATTCAGAGGGGGCTGCTGATTTAGGCAAAAATTATATTAAAATATCCTCTCCCCCAAAGCACAATAAAAAAACAAATGGTTCACATTTACCAAGAGAAGCTAAAGACTTTTTCAATTTAAATGGTGAAAATATGCATGGACAAAATGCTCTCAAAAGTACATATTAGTGGAAAAAGCCAGACATTTAAAAGAATTTTGGGGTCACTTTATTTTTATGTACAACCAACTCTAGTGAAGAACCTAAAAAGCTACAGACTAAATTTTTATAAAATCTCAGGACCTAATTATAAGAGCACAAACAACAGTTTAGTATCATTTAGCATGTGGGGATTTTCCTCCCTTCAAAAAAGTTAATTTTGAAAAATATGGTAAGTTTAAAAAGTTGCAATGTGTAAACCGGCAGTTCCATGGGATGTGAAAAGATTATAATTACTTTCATTAAAAAACAGCACACTTCAGAAAAATGGATTGAAGCCTGTACAAAAAGCTATTTAACACTGATAAAAAATAAAATACTTTGGAATTATGCACAAGGATGGAAGCTACATTTTAAATTTTCATTGTCATGTTTAAAACGTCACAATTACCTTTACATTCATTTCACTTATCAATTTATTAAAAATAAAACTGCAACATGCTAGAAAGAGGTCCATCACAGTAACATTTACACACTTCTGCTCTGTCATGCCTCACTAGCTTGCTTCAAAAAAGCAAGATGCTACAAAAGTTACACTCAACAGGTAAGACTTAAAAGTTGAAGAAACCCTAAAGGTGGAATCCTGTCAACTGAGGTAGATTTATTTATTTTTTTTTTAATAATTTTTATTTTTTTCTCGAGGTGGTCATGGGAGCAGGTGGGATCCC
>NW_012149463.1:771367-771868 GCF_000956105.1 Propithecus coquereli
CTAAAGGTGGAATCCTGTCAACTGAGGTAGATTTCCAGTTGTGAGGACTAAATGAGGTAACATGGAAAGCATCTGACAGGACAGTCCAGGCACTAGGGAGCCAAAAAGCAATGTGGTAAGCATGTGTGTGTTTAAATCCCTTATCAATGGCATGATTTCAAAACTGTTTCACTTGAGCGCACAGTGGGGAAGCCAACCTTGGTAAGTTGAGTATGCAAGGGAAAAAAAAAAACCCTGCTTCAAGGAACATGAAAAACACTTGAAATTTTCATTTAATTAGAAAGGATTTTTTTTTTTTTTTTTTGAGACAGAGTCTCACTGTGTTGCCCCGGCTAGAGTGCCGTGGCGTCATCCTAGCTCACAGCAACCCTCAAACTCCTGGGCTCAAGCGATCCTCCTGCCTCAGCTGGGTAGTAGCTGGGACTACAGGCATGCGCCACCATGCCCGGCTAATTTTTTCTCGGTATTCCACTCACTCACATGGAATTTGAGAGCAGTATC
>NW_012149463.1:774744-901400 GCF_000956105.1 Propithecus coquereli
TAATAATTTTTATTTTTTTCTCGAGGTGGTCATGGGAGCAGGTGGGATCCCTTTCTTGCCTCTTGGGCTCAGCCAGAATGAAGCCACTGGGTGGTGCCCGATGGGTGCGTGGGTGTATCCCAACACACTTCCATGAGATTTTTTTCTTTTTTGCTTTTGGGAAGAGGTTGAATTGAAGACAAAGAAAACTTGAATGTTAAGTATTTAAAGTAGGATTATAAAAGAGCAGCGACATTCTTGGTCTGCTTTTGTAGGCAATAGAAATGATGGGCTGGGGCTGGAATCCTGAGTGTTGCTGAGACAACCCCCACACAGGACCCACCTGTAGTTTTCCAGACATTTTTTGAAGAGTGAGTTTTAGAACATTAGATTAAGAAGCAAATTAAATTTTCTCAGGCTTATAAGGGTCTGGGCTAATTTTTTTTATGTATAGAGTTTGGAATCAACCCTTTAATCTCCCCAATATGGGTTGAATTTTCAACATGCCACTATGTTCACATAAAAATTGAACTGATTTTCTATGAAAACCTGGAAGATGGTGAATGAGGGAAAGTGCCCAAAACACGTAAACAAGGAGAAGGGAACCTGGAGATGAGGGGAATGCTTTAAAAACTGGTGCAGATGGAAACGTTGTCACATCAGCTATGACAATTTATTCACACATGAGAAATAAATGTTGAGGGAGCTGAGCCACAGGTGAGGTTCATTCTCTTTCTGTAACATAACAGCAAACAATGGTGTCATGGAACTAGAGAATTTAAAATACCAAAGTCAAATGTTAGGCAAAAGGAAATGGAAAAACCTCCATTTTTATGAATGACATAAAATGAAAATTAAAGATCTTAAGAGCCTTAATGCACCCATCTATCTACACTTCGCATTGTAAAAAAAGGGAAAGGCAGCAGTTATGACCTATTCCTAGGAATTACTCCTAAGAAACAATACATTGATTTTTCTCCATTGGTACTGCTGGTATACTTTTTCAAACAATTTGCATTTGTAAAAGAATAAAGAGACAAACTTGTGTAACTTGGCGTATAGGATCAGGATTTTATCAAATAGAAAATTTGAAGTCATTCTAATCTCTAAAAGGGAGGTTATTTCATCTTGGGTACAAAGGATGCATGGAAAGGACTGGAATCAATTCATAAAACAGTGAAAAGAAATCATCAGAGCTTGGTTATAATCAACCGCACTCAAGATCTGCAAAGTGCTAACAATGTTTTGTTTTACTAGATTAGCTCCTAACTTTTAATGTCCAATTTTTTTTAGAAAGTCTTTTACTTTACCCTGGATGTTGGTACACAGTCTGTTTCATGGTCAGTTAACTAAAGTTTCTTTTATATTAATAGAAAATTAAGGTTTGGGTTTTTTTAAAAAGTAAACTGGGTGAAAATAATTCATTTTGGTAGGTTTTATACAATGGGTAAATTAATTTCCTGAAAGATGTTTTGAAAAGGATGTAGGGATTAGAAGGCACAGCAACGATAATGTAAAAATTTAGATCATATAAGAATTGTTTCTAAATGTTCAAACTAATTGCTTCCACTAGTCATGCTGAACTGTTGCAGGTTTCATTTCCCACTAGGACAGCTGTGCCTTTCAAAGTATAAATAGTCATTTGTATTAACTATGCTAAGAAGAAAGTGGCTTCAGCTGGAAGAACTTACCAACAGAAACACTCTTGAGCTTGTAGAAATAACTTTGGTAAATGGCCTCTCTTAAAAAGGCTGCTGAAAGCTCTGAAGTAGAAGGATATAACATATGGTTTCAGACTGTACACTTTGCTGCTACAAACTACATCTTGATGGGATTAGGATGCTACATTGATTCTTGGGTTTATTGCACCAATAATCCATCTCTGACCTACCTGTGGCTACATCTGAGACAAGGTAAACTCCAAGAAGAAATGACAACAGTGGGTTCCAAAAGCACTCTCTTTCCAACAGGCAATCCTCTTTCATGGTATATGTCAAACAGTAACTGCTGCAGCCACCAGAGCTGAAGATGGTACAATGTGGCTTTCTTAATTTCACCTTGTGTAAAAAGCAAACTCCGATCTGGAATCCAAAGTCCTTGTTCTGTCTTCTCAGAACGGCAAAATACACTTTCTCCAGTTTGGGGTGCTCATGCTTAAACTTGGACATGGTTTCCTACTGGAATGTTATGTACATTGTTTACCTCCCTGCTCCAAAGTCACTGGTTCTTCCTCTGCCTAAACAGCACAAGGCAATCTGTAGCAACAGCTTAGTGTTTTGTGTAGTGCTTACGTTTCCTCCTACCAAAAAGGTCACTCTTGCTGTTGATTCATGGGTAACAAAAGGCCTAAAGTGTTCATGACAATCACAAATGCCATTATGTCAAGTAAACCTAAGGCTTCCAATGAAGCAACTGCTTGAAAACAAAAACACAAAACAAAAAGGTGGAATGACTGTTTGCTCTTCTTATGCTTTTGATGTCACAGAGAGCTTATTCCTTTCTCCTTCAGTTGAGAATTTGATTTTTTTCTTCCAAGGAAGAACTGTCCTGAGCTTTAGCTTATAAGAGTATTTGAGCCACATAAGGAGAATGTGTACTGGCAATAGCAGTCAACAGAGGCAGGTCATTGGATTCAATCCTGAATATTGAAAAAAAAAAAAAAATTACTTTTACATAGCATGATTTTATAGGAAAGCATTATTTCTAGGTACCAAGCTTGCGAGATTATCATTTAAAATTAATGGAAAAGTAAAATGGATGGAAAGATAATTAACTTATTAGCAAGATCTTCCAGTGGATACGACCAAGGAGGCAAAGGGAGACAGATGCAGGTGTGCTGTGTGTGGGCATCAAGCTGATCTTCCCACAGCAGGGCCCACCCGACTCTACGTCTACCACTTTTCGGTATTCCCTGTAGAACTTCATTATGTCATACTTTAAGGTTTTCTCCATTATTTCTTCATTTCTCCAGTCAACACTCCTGAATGCTCAGCGATTTGGCATCTGGGTTCAAATGAGTCTTAGGAAACTGATGATGGCAGTAATTTCTTCAAAAACCCTGGGGATCTGTTCAATAGGGCACACAACTTAGGGCCTCACTAACCCTTTGAGCCACAATACTTTCAGAGCAAAGTGACACTAAAAGATACTGAATTAAGAGACATCACAGTTTCAAATGGACATAGCTTTTGCTGCCCCTGTTAAAGCAGAGATGGATACAGTATGGTCACAGGCTAAACGATGCCAGATATCATGAAAAAAAAATTGGACTGTGTTAGTCTAGGCAATACAAAATAATTCTTTTCCTTGAATTGCCAAAAATAAAAAAATTACTGGCTTTACTTCATGGAGCTCTCCATTCCTTCTCCAGTAATGCTAATCTACAGATCTAGTATCAGAGCAGACAAGAAGTTCTCTAGGACTTTTAGTGCTGCTGGACCTAACCATGGGAGAAAGGGGGTAAAGTGAGGACGAGCATGATTCCACTAATAATGGACTAAGAGGACCTAAAGATGAGTGCTAAAGGGAAATAAATTCTTATGATCTTTCTAATAGTGCTGATGGACACCTGTCAGAGTCAGGGACTGGGTCAAGTCCTAGAACTATAAGGCACACACCTGGCAATGGGAAACGTAATGAGGCAGGATTAAAGTAAGGGGCTGGTAAAGAAATAAAAACTAAGAAACAAAACAGAGATATGTTGCAAACTCACTGCAAAAGCAAACATCTCAAAAGGGGATTAAATATTTTTTAAAATTAAGAAAAACATAGGAAATGCTAAAAGCCAAACAATACATTAGTCATATTTCCGGTGTGAAAGATGAAGTCTGATGAGAAGGCCTGAGTCCTTAAAATAATACCTTGATTAGCAGGCTTCCTAGAGAATTTAAAGGTCAACATTACAAACCATATTTTCTTGTCTGAAGTTAGCAGAATCATGATCATGAAAACGGGGGCAATTCCCTATATATATATATATATAATGTCTTTTTGTTATTTTTCTACTGAAAAATTAAGCAGAGAGTTAAAACAAAAGCCAGAATTTCTTCCCCTGGAGAAGTTATGGCAAATACCCTCTGGAAGATGATATACATTATTAGTAACAGAAGCAAGTCTCTCTTTGGTGGGCTTATAATAAAAGGAAAAGTATAGTCACCCCACAGACATGCAGGTGGGTGCCTCAACGTCAAAGAGAAGGGCCTTTCCTTCCACCAGGTGGGAGGTGCCTACCAACTCCTCCTCTGGGAAGTGAAAGGTAAATACAAGCTGCTGCTGCATGTCTGACAGCTTGTGACTTGGGCATTTTAAAATATTAATACTAGAAATAGGCAGACAGTATGAGATTAAATTTTTTCCTTTCAAGCATAAAATAACCCAGGGAGAAGAGTAACAAAGTACCACTAGCCTTAAGTTCTGCGATTGTTTCTAGGTGTGAAATCTGGTATCAGATACAAGGAACATGCTATTTATCGGGGAGCTGCAGAGGCACACAGCTGATGGACCCCAAATACTTTGGTGGGTCGCCAGGGCCTGCATGTTTAGGGTGGCACGGTTAAATGGGTCAGTGGGTACAATACTAGGAATAGCCCATCACAGGGAGAAGTGGTGGCATGTCACAGAACTCACCCCAGTACAACACCTAATTCTTTCACGTGGACTCGTGTGTGTCCCCGAAGATATTCAGACAGCATTTTACTTTTAAGGTACATCTCCTGTAGTCTATCTTCAAGATGCATGATGCACTGCAAAGCCAATAACATTCACAATGAAGGCTAGAATTCAAACCTCTGCCAGTATTTTAAGAGTTAGAATCTTTCTCTTAAACCATTATAATTTCATCCCTTTCAAATACACTTGAAAAACTACAAACCATCTCAAACCTTGGTATAATAGGTTTTTTTTATTTTATTTTTTTGAGACAGAGTCTCACTCTGTTGCCCGGGCTAGAGTGCCGTGGCATCAGCCTAGCTCACAGCAACCTCAAACTCCTGGGCTCAGGTGATCCTACTGCCTCAGCCTCCTGAGTAGCTGGGACTACAGGCGTATACCACCATGCCCGGCTAATTTTTTCCATATATTTTTAGCTGTCCAATTTCTTTCTATTTTTTTTTTGGTAGAGACGGGGTCTCACTCTTGCTCAGGCTGGTCTTGAACTCCTGAGCTCAAACGATCCACCCACCTCGGCCTCCCAGAGTGCTAGGATTACAGGCGTGAGCCACTGCTCCCGGCCCAAAGGATGTTTTGAAATAGTTAATTTACAGTGTTTTCACAGTCTGTGTGAAAACCGTATGATGCAATGTGGAAATAAAGAGAATTCTGGTCTGTATGGAATGTATGCTGAATGTGAAATCAACACAGTTAGAAAATTTTTTAAAAGCTTGATTATCAAATAGAACTGTGTTGGGTTTTTTTCCTCCTCTTTCTGGGATTTTATTCCTAAGATGGATTTCTTCAATTTTTAACTTCTAAAGTTTTAAATAACTGCTTTCTCCTTTGGTACTGAAGGACCTAATAGCCATTTAATCACGTTTCATTCAAGTGATATTAAAGGAGAATTTTAAACTATAGATAAAATTTTCTTTGATCTTGGTTTTGTCATGTTAAATATGTCATTTATACTATTAAGTGGTTAAACATACTTCCATCCAAATGAAGTAAAAAATTAGTTACAGTAATGTGTTGCTTTGATAACTAGGATGTCAAATGTAACAAGAACTATGTATTACAGAAAGAAATATAAAAGTTTGGTAAATAATTACAGCAGTAAAAAATTATTAAGTCTAATATATATTTCTTCCCTTACAGGAAAAAGTTAGCCTCTAAATCAGCATAACCAAACCTGCTTCTAGAAAGAAAAACTGCCTACAAATGTAGAACAAAAAATGAGGTCATCATAACACATAAATACTTGTCGTATTACCCCTGGGATGGACGTCCTGCAAGAGTATGCTTCCGTTTAAAGACCAAATAAAGATTTTAATGGAAAGGTGTTGTTAGTCTTTACAATCATTAACACTGTTTCATGAAACTAATTGTTAGCGACCATCATACTGATAGTAGCTGTCATACTGAGTGCTTATACCATCTAACACTATTCCAAGTGCTTTACAGGAATTCTCTAATTTTCACAACCATATGAGATGGGTTCTATTATTTCCCCTGCTTTGCAGGTAAAGAAATTAAGGCTTTGAGAGGTCACACAGTAAGTAAGCAGCAGAACTTGGATTTCACTTCAGGCTATTGGACTCCAAAGGCCATGCTCTGGCCACTAACATATACTGGCTTTTGGCAGTTTAAAAAGCAGTATTGTATCCCTAATTTTCAGAAGATTCTCACAGCACACTTGTCGCATATGTACTATCTTCATTTTACAAATGAGAAAGCTGAGCTTCAGAGACACTCAGGACTGTCCACAGCCACGTAACTAATCAATGGCAAAGCCTAGACTTTAGCCCAACGTCGTTCAGTGGTCTTCCTGCCATACCACACTGCCACTCCTTTGACGACAACCAGTCTTTCAGAGCACCTTCCTCAACGCCATAAAAGTCATGACTTTTTCTGAGGAATGTGGTGCGAGTGCAGATTTGATCATAAGAACCCAAGGAAAGTGAACACTCCATTAGCAATTAGTATGGGTAATTAACATTTAGCTTCACTACCTGGTTGTTAAGCAAGTCTATATCATTTCTGGCTTTGGGGCTATACCATGGAGGGCAGCACTGTGTGGAAGGCAGGGAGCAGCAGAGAAGCAGACTTCCATTCCCGAATGAAGCCCCCATGGTCGGCTCACCTAAGCCCTTCCTGGCCATGAACTCTGCAGCTTCACTTTTTTTTCTTTCTAGTGGTCATTGTCACCAGAAAAGCAGCTCCTCCTCTTTAGAAATATTTCTCCCTCCCTCTCTGTGTGTACGTCTCTACCTATATCTTCTCTTTCTCTCAATTTCTCTGTACACACACACATATTGAAAGGAATTTGCTGCGTATGCTAATTCCAGTGACTAGGAAAGAGCTCCTGCTAATTTTCTAGGAGTTTACAGGCTCCATTTGTTGTTTGTATTTAAAATGATGTTATGAAAGTGATTCTAAAATCCTCTTTGACAAGCAACAATTAATACCATCTTACATATGTATAGCACTTTGAAATTAAGTGCTTACACCAACGATATTCTATTTTATCCTCAACACCTTTGTGAAGATAGCCATAGAACAAAAGGAACCACAATTCCTGCTTAATACTGATCTAAAGAAAGGAGAACTAATGAGTTCTCCAAAGGAGGATTTAAAATTTCCCTTTATGCTTGATCCTTCCCCCATACCTTATTTCCTTTACCACATACCTTGTTGCTTGTTCAAAAGAATTTCAGTGCCACTCTTATTTCATGGAAGGGCTATTGTTACTGAAATCTATCCTGTTTGCTGGTTTTATGTTGCATGTTCCATTTTTACTTACGCTAACCTCCAATTATATTAGAAACAATACTTTTGAATTTGTGATTTTATAATCAAAATGTTGTTAAAAGTAATTTTAATCTATGTTTCTCTGGTGAAAGAAGAACAAATACTTACAAAATCTGCAGGGAGGTGAAGTTTGTAAAGCTGTAAAATGGACTGGAGTAAACTGGACACCTGACTGGACACCAAGACGTCCTGGCCCAGTTTCATGGTGTCCATCACTTTCCTCTGACTCGTGGCCACCTGGACACTCCACTTATCCGTGTCTGCGATGATACAGACGGCTTCAGCTATCGGCTCATCAAGCACTGGGTGCTGCAAGAGAGACACAGAAGGTCGCCTTCGCACAACACCGCGAGACAGTGCCCCGAGTGTTCTTGTTTAGAGTGAGACTGACAGCTTAGAGGCAGATGGTGGGAACTACAGAAATTTGGAGCTTTTTGGAGACTCAAATAGGAGTATCACTGAATCATTATTTAAAATTAATTTGGTAAAGATGGATTTCATCATTTTTTCTTACACCAAGGAGGTAGACTACAAATGTTATTAAATGTTCATTGAAAGTGAAAAGATGTCTGTACTCCCAACATTCCAGGATATTAAAATTCATTTCTTTTTGAAAGACTGTACTCTCCTTTGAAAATGGAAAACCACAAATAAGGTGTAGGATTCCATTTCTCCAATAACGAGGTTAAGTAGGGTAACTTAGTATTTGCTTAAAGTTAGCTTTAATCATTAAGCAAAATTTCTTTAGTAACTATCTGTGCTGTATACATAAATCATCTCTAATAACCAACTAAAATCAGACTAAGGGATGAATTTATTTATCCGGATGAGTCCAAAACGTCAAAGTTTGGCTACTAATATACTTAAAATGTAAAATTCTCGATAACAATATTTATGGATAGAACAGATTAGCAGCTAGTAAATTGTGCCACAGGGTAAATAGGCAAACACTGAAGAAGTCAAGGAAAAGGGTCTTTTAAAAAATCTAATTTCTCAAAGCTTATCAAAGCATTAACACCTTCCAGAACACAGACATAGTACCCTGCGAGTGTACAAGTCAACGTCACAACAGCACTGCCCTTCCAGGCCCCAAGCTAAGGGAGCGAGAGAAGAGAGGGAAGAGGTTACAGAGACACAGACAGATGTCATAGCCAATGCCCATGAGCATGTATTCCCAACCCTCATCTGCCACAGGAAAACTAGTATTGGCTTCTTCTGTCTCTCGATCCCTTCCACTAACCCGTGGTGGGCATTTGTTGTTTTGGGCTGCTTAGCATGACTTCCTCCCACTAAGTTCATCCTCATTTTCCTTTGAAGAATGACCTTTCTTGGATAAGGCCTGGTGGGACTATAATCAGGGACCCACCTCCCTCCAACAAGGTGTGGTCACATGATCTGAGCTACCGGTTAGATAGTCCTTCCCTGGGACTTCTCTGTGAGCACCAATGGCTGGCATGACCCTGTTCCTGCCCAGACAGCATCAGTCCAAACACCCACAGGCAGTCTGTGGTTCCTCGACCTCCAGAGTTGCCTTGTTTGCTATCTAAGCCAAGCCTAGTTCTTTGGTCTCCTCATCAATTCTAATAATCCTTCCAGTTCTAATAATCCTCTAATTCTAACATCCTTCCAATAAGGTCCCTTCTGTTTAAGTTAACCAGAGCTGGTTTCTGCTAATTGCAACAAAGAACCCAAACACATACACACCCTTGCTATTGGACAATGGTTACCTGTGATTTTTAAGACTTAACACAAGTAGTGGGAAGACTGCAAATAGAAATCAAAGATGGATGCTGTCATACCGTCATTCTAACAGGTGATTTGATTCCCTAGTCCTGGACTTTGTTCTCAGAAGGGAGCCTATGCAGCTTTGTATTCCTTCTCACAGACGGGGAAGATGCAACTGGTGGGCTGAATGAAGTGACTTTGTTGGGACCAACATCTTCTCCTATACTATATCCAAGAGGGAAACTTTCAGGGTTTATATCTTTCCCACTGAAAGGACCAACAATCAGGCAAAGTCTAATGTCCAACATTTATTTAAGCACATGTTCAAATAATCTTAAACATGAGAAATAAAGAATTTGATAAAGCATACCTTTGAATTAATAAAGCCCAGTTTTCCAAGACAGTTCTCATTTTGTAGACTTGTTAACCGAACAGCACAAAGGTTTTCTCACACACGTAATGACCCCACTACCACTCTCAGCCAAAGGTGTTCAGGACCCGTCACTCCTACACTTCTCACACGCGTATCTACACTCTACAGAACAGACAGCTAAAGACATTTGGCCCCAGTGACTTCCCTCAGCAAGATTTTGGTTATCACTGTGTCCTAAATTTACAGCAAGATGACAATGACCTGCCATCAATGTGCCTGGTCCTTATGAACAAAGAAAATGGAAATTTGGCAGTTTAAAGGATTTGTAATTTGAGCTCAAATCCCTTCACTGCTTTGCAGTTGTCAGAAATTCAGAATGTGCTGGTAACACCACAGAATCATCCATATTATGGACCTTTCCTTCACTACTGACCATATGCCAACATGCATACAATGAGTTGAATGTATGCCAATCACCTTTCACCCTGAAATCTAGCTTTTTCTAGGTGAGATTATCTGTGATTTGCAGCAGATAGTTTGGGCTCTAGGTTCAAATTGAACTCAGTCTTCTAAATGATCTCCCCTCTGTAGTGGTAGGGAAGAGAAGAGTGTGTCAATCCTACTGCCCAATAGACTGTAGACTATAAATTATATGTACCACCACCAATATAAAAGGCTTTGTTGTAAGAAATGAAATGCTGAAATAAGGGCAATGAGGCTTCCTAGGGAGGTGATGGAAGCTTCTCTAAGCCTGAGTCATATCAGAATGTTGTAGATCTAGATATGGTAACAGGGCAGAGAAGCTGGCTCAATTGTTTTAAAAGCAACTAAAATAGGCAACAAAAATGTAAAAAAAAATCTGAGGCAGAGACTTTAGGAAACTAAAGACTAAGAGGTCCAAGGGTTGAGACAAACTGATAGGAATTTTCAAGTCCATTCCTTGAGGCTGGGGGCTGCCTTTTCTCCCTATATCCTTAGCCCATGGCATAGGAGCTGGCATTTGAAAAATGTTAATTACTAACTAAACTGAAACAGGTTAAGCACAAGCACAAGACAGAGCTGATGAGCATCTTGCATTCCCCGTGCAGTATGAGGTTGCTGGCTTTTATGTCTGCAGGATCCCGCAACAGAAAAGGACTAACGAATATTTTCAGACGAGTACCTTAGAAAAATACTCAAAGAATTACACATCCTCAGACTCCCAAATACCTGACACACAATTCCTGGAATACATCATGGGGCAATCCAATTCCCTCCATCTAACGAGATCATTTTAGCAGTTACTTATTTACTGAAGAATAAACAACTTTTAAAGGCAGAACAAAACAGAGGGAAATCTAAATGGTCAGGAAAAAGGATACTAGAGAGAGATGAAAAAAATCATCAGCAACTACTTTAGTTACCAATTCAAGGGGCGCCAGGGCCACTGGCTGGCCATCCCCAACAAGGCCTGAACTTACACAGGGTCAGAGAGTTGAAGCGTAAGTTCCAGTGAGTCTAGAGATTTCTGATAATTTTTCCAAAGGAAACTCAACCCCATTAGAGAGAGGGCAGCAGACATACACACCCAAGTCAGGTGTGGTGGCGTGCACCTGTAGTCCCAGCTACTTGGGAGGCTGAAGTGGGAGGATTGCTCAAGCCCAGGAGTCTGAGGTTGCAGTGAGCTATGATGACGCCACTGCACTTTACCCAGGATGACAGAGTGAGACCCTGTCTAAAAAAGGGAAGGGAAGGGGGGAGGAAGGGAGAAAAGAAAGAAAGAGAGAGAGAGAGAGGGAAAGAGAGAGAATGGGAGAGAGAAAGAGAGAAAGATACACACTCACACACCCTATGCCTTGGTATTTAAAATTCCTCTTAGGGAAGGCTCTATTTAAGACATACATATTATAGAACCAAAATAAACAAATGAAACACTGAATTATATGTATGCTTCTTTTTAATGCTTTTTCTTAGCTGCCATACCTTAATAGTAGAAGGTGGTAAACAGTAAAATCTGTTAAGAAGATTTTTTAAGTTCACAATGTTATCAAGTTTATGTGCATATCAGGGTACAAACAACCACATCACTGCAGTAACATACAAGTAGCAGTGCTTTTAAGAAATTAAGTACTCTAAGAAATGCCATAAAATGTAAGACCACATGATTTAAACACCTATGAAAAGCCTGATCCATGCATTAGCTATTCTTAGGGCTTGGACGTTGGGCAGGGGAACTGAAGAAAAGGAATAGGAAGGTGGGGCGTTGTTGCAGCCTGGCACTGACACGTGAACCAACGTGAGCCTCACTCTGGCTCCTCTACACCTTGAGGAAACGGGAGACACAACATGGATAACTGTCAGCTTAGTAAGATTACTTAGTAAAATTCCTCTTCTTTTTTATTTATTTATTTATTTATTTTTATTTAATTTCCCCAGCCCCCAAAATTCCTCTTCTTAATGTTGAAACTTTTTTTACAGAGAGCTTTGTTATTTTGGGTATGTATCACTAGAAAACAAACCAAAAAGCCCACACTGTATATTTATCCTTTTAAAAGATCTCCTCCAAACCATTATTGTCTCTGATTAATCAAGTCGTCTGATGAAGGAGTTCTGAATGAAAATCTGAGGGAAACACTAATATTAAAAAGTCATTTCCACTTAAAATATGCTTGTTCTACCACTTTTTTCCTCCTTGAGACAGGGTCTCACTACGTTTCCCAGACTAGTATCAAACGATCCTCCCACCTCAGCCTCCTGAGTGACTGGGATTATAGGTGTGAGTCATCATGCTTGACTTAAAATGCTTATTTAAGAAACTTTACAAAACTTACAGATGCTGATGTACAACAATTTTCCTTCTCTCTCAAGCTAAGCAGAATCAATTTCAAAATAAGTTTCTTGCCCAAAGAAGTTTTGAAATTCTCACATCAGAATGAATCTGCAACATGTCTCTACTTTCTCCATGACCTGAAAAAGGTGCTGCCCTATCGCCGCCCTCCCGAGTGACCACACACACTGAGCGCCCAACTGCAAGCAGGTGGTGATGCGGCGCTACCAGCCTGGCGCCTTCCTGCCACCCACCCCAGACCACTGCCACCAGTATCCGCGCCTCCAATGGAAACGTCGTCAGGCAACTCAGAAACTTCTGACAGGGCCTGGACTCAGTGAGGAGCTGCCGACGATTGTTAAGCCAGATGTTGGAAGGCCACTGTCGTTTTCCCTTGCTCTGCTCATATGGGAAGTTAGAAACAATCACTTACACAGTTCTACCTTGTCAACATCTCATTTACCCAAACGACTTTCCTGTGAAGATTTCTCAAGATATTAATAGATTAACAAATGAAATGCTGTTTTATAGATCTTTAGTGGTTTCTCAAATTATCTTGGCTGTTACAGTTTGTTGAATCAACAGAATAAGCCTGGTTAACGTGTAGCCTCTGTGGATTTGCGGGTCCATTTCCTAGGAGTGTTAAATGCCTAGGATGTCTCAATTTCAAGGTTCTACGTCAGATCTCTGAGTACACAAAATATGCTGCCTTGATTCACATACACACGACTTTTCCTTAACTTAAAACTTCCAGGAACAAGAAATGTCTACGAGGTTTGAATAATCAGAAAAGCTGTGGCTCTGATGAAATTCAACAAAGGCAATGATAAGCCAACAGTAAAGGCTATGAAGTCAGATAGGATTGGGTTTGAATATGACTTTAGTCACTGACTAGCTGTGGGACCTTAGCAATGCCTTACCTGGGCCTCAGTTTCCACATCTGTAAAATGGGATAGTACTTAACTCAGTTTCTGTGAGATTTAAATGCAGTTTAACGCATAGGTTTTCTGTAAGAAGAATGTGTGTGAAACACATAGCACAGCACCTAACACACTGAGTACCCAGACAGTCGTGCTGATTTCCCACACCGCCCCTCTCTGTACTGACCAAGTCCCCTAAAGCCTCAAACTCAGAGCTCATAAACAGTGAGGCTGTGGACAGACTGTAGTCAACACTGCCCTAGTTATGCACTTCACCTAAACCCTCAAACTTCCTAAAATGCCACATTATCATTTCCCTTGCAACTGAAAACCCCCCACTAGCATGTACCACCCAAACCGTTAAGTTAAAACTGTTCTGCCACACTCACAGCTCCTCACGGTCTAGACCCATCTCGCCTTGTACGTGTTTACCTCTCAGTGCTCTCTAAGACGACCCCCCTCTCCAGCCCAGGAGGACTCCTGACTCTCACCTCAGGTTGTGCCCAGAATGTCTTCCCTGTCACCTGCCAAAAATGTGACCATCCTTCGAGGACCCAGCTGTGGCCCCATCCCCACCATGCAGCCTCCCCACACCCACTGCTCTTTGACCCCTGACAGCACTTACCGTCTATGCCACTCATTCTGGCACTTAATCACCTGCCGTCTGAACTTGTTCTGTACTTCACATCTGTCTGTCTACTCAGTGATTTTATAAGTAACTCTTATTTATTTTTCTTCAGCTTCTGAAATGAGCATAACAAAGTGCTGGGCATGTGCAAAATATCTCATACGTTCTAGTTGTGGTGAGCAATTTATTTTACTAGTTCCTAGTAAGTCACCTGCACGATCGTTAATATATTTCTTTCTTTTCCATGCACCACATTGAAATGACAAGCATTTCATGTGATTATCTATTTTTAACTTGATAAAGAGTAAGAAAACACCATTCTCGCATATATGCTTCCCATAGCCACTCATTAGTTGATCACGGCGCTTTTCCTGCAGGGTGGGCAGGAACATAGTACTGCTCTACAGATGGGAACACTGAGGTAAAAAAATATCAAGAGTTTATTAAGTATCTTGGCATGTCAGAAATAGAGTCTAGGAACTCACTTGGTGAGTCTGCCATGCCCTCTACTATGAAATCCTAGGACTTTATCAGGGTGGAAATTTTTAGAAGATCGGACTGCAAGAAATGTGAATGATGGTCTCAACTCATTCTCAGTAGGAGAAACATAGCTACCTCTACTACTCACTCGCTATGGAACTACCCCATCTTTAGGCTGCTCATGTTGCCCAACAGATACTCTAAACTCCTCAAAGATGTCTCAGCCCACACGCATATTGTAGACAGCAAGAGTGTAAGGAGAGTTCTGCACTCAGAACCAGCTCTCCAGTCTGCACAACTGTTGTAAGAGTGCACATTTAACTATCGCGGACAAGCCACAGAGCAGCTTCTTTAAAACACAATGGGAACAACCGGCGACTTACAATTCACGTAACTGGAAGCACTTTCCTATGTGATTGATTTTCTCTGAGATACTCTGCATAGTAAAACCTAAGATTCTTTAGCTTCATTTGAATGCTACTTTGTTAATCATTTCATGTAATTCTGATAAATTTTATAATTTTATTAAACTGTACTTGAATAAGAAGATGCTACATGACAAAATACCTTTCCACAAAGATTTTCATTATGTTACAGCACCATGACTTAATAATATTAGCCTTTATGTAGCTCCAAGAAAGGCCTTTAATCAGTCGTGCAGAGAACACGGTACGGTGAACACAGTGCAGTTCACCTTCCCGGCACTTACTCTCAGCTAAAGGTCCTCAGACCCCCTTTGTTATTCTTCTGCCTCCTCCTCCGAGGAGACCAGCCTACATGACCATGTCCTCCACAGCCTTGGAATTGAAGACTGAGGCCACGTAAGGCAGTCCTTGGCCAACCCACCTCACTGTGATGTCTGAGAGCCACATGAAAGGACTGTGGATGTGTGCAGAGTGCAGAACAGTTTTTGAAAAACTAAAAACAAACAAAAACCCCCTTCATTCGCAAATCCACCCGCAGAAAAGAAACCTGGTTATCGCTTACCATTCTTAAATCACCTCTAGTATATAAAGTCATCTACAAAACTCTTTTATTAAATGCTGAGCATCCAGACATTTGTGACAGCAATTTTACTAAGGGGGAGACAAACAGACCTCCTGTTGGTGGCAAAGCCAGTTCTGCATGTAGGTTAAGATGCTCATTCAACTCCATCAGCCGAGGGGTCTCAGTTCCCCGGAAGAGCCAGGCCACCCCTGCACCTTCCCCGCTTCTCATCCCCACTCACCCGCTGCGGCTGACGCCAGCTCAGGGTTCTCACCACAGCCACTCTGGGCGCGTCCCCGGCACCCTGGCCTTCCCTGCTGCACACTCTGACACCGTATTTCCTGTTAGATTTCAACTCCCCAGGACAGGGGCCATGTCGTCTTCTCTCTGGCTGGTTGTAAGAGTTTTATCTTTGAAATCCAGTTGCTAAGTGTGAATCTGTTTATACTTTCTCCACTTGGGAGTCAGTGTGCTTATTTAATCTGAAAAACTCCAGTCATTCTTTCTTTGAATATTGTTTTCCCTCATTTGCTCTTCTCTCCTTCTGAGTGTGCTTTTCACAGAAAAATCTCTTCATTCTAGCCTCCATGTCTCTTACTTGCTTTTCCATATTTCTCATGTCTTTCTTCTCAGAGACTCTATTTCACAACTTGCAGTTCTCTTTAGCTGTATTAATCTGCTCTGCTATTTAACCTATCCCTTAAGTTTTAATTTCAATGACTCTGTTTTTCAATTTTAGAAGTTCTTTTTTGTTCTTACGCAAATCCAAATAATCATTTATCACATTATCCTATCTTTTTTTAAGTTTCCGATTCCTGCTTTTTATCATTGTAAACATTTTAAACATAGTCTCTTTACAGTCACTGCAGATTGGAGGAACGCTAATTCTCCTGCTTGTGTTTGCTTACTCCGCCTCGTGATGGCTTCCGGGTTTCTTCAGATAAGGTTTGTAATTTCTGAATGTGGGCCTATCTTGCTGGAGCCATGTTTCATTTTCCTATATATGTCTCCGCTTGTGGCTGTGAAAGTGTCTTAAGTAGTGTGCTTCCTTTTGCCAGATCCTAGAGGTTTCGATGCTCCTGGTTTTTATGTTTATTTCTTGGATAGGAATCCCCAAGTCACTCAGGTAGAATAAATTTGGACCCCAAACCCGCAAATCGCACAGGCCTGGGGTTTTGATTTCTCATGGGTAACTTTATTTCCGCCCCCCCACCAAGTTTCCTGCCTGTTTCTTTGCTGCTTCACTGCTTATGTCTGAAGTTTTCTAGTTTCCTTTCCATGGAAAAATAGCTCTTTGAAGCTCCAGGCTTTAAGTAAAAGGCTCGATTCCAGGTCCCAAGCCCACATGTATGCAAGACCACAATCTCTCACCCTGGGGTGAATTAAGAACCTCAGCACCAATTCCTAGGACCTGTAGCCAGACTGAAATCATAGATGGCCCCCGTTGTATCAGACCATGCTTACTGCTCTGGTTTTGGTTTCTATTTGTTTTTGGCACAAAAGGATTTCTATTTTTTTCATGTATAGGTATTATAACAACGGAGCTTGGGTCTGGCAGGGGTGGGGAACTTATGGCCTCAAGGACACATGTGGCCTTCCAGATCCCCGAGTATGGCCCCTACACCAATCCAAACTGTGAAATTTGGATTCAGTCAAAAGGCCACATTCAAGGATCCAGAAGGCTACATGTGGCCCCAAGGCTGCAGGTTCCCCACCCCTCTGGGCTGTAAACACGGTACTGAGAACATAAAAGGTACTCAGTAAGTATTTTTCAGTAGATAAATAAGCCTCTAAGCTGTGACTCTTGCCTTCCTCCCCAAAAGCATCTCCAGCTTCCCTGCCCCATCGCTGGTGACATGAGTCAGCCAGACCACTGAAATGCCACCACCAGAGATATCTAGTACGTCAAATATATTTTTAGCATTTGAAAATACCAGAAGGGGTAACAATTATGTGTGATCTTATCATAACTATGTATTTATCAGAAATTTTTTTTCTCAGAAACAGGTTCAATGTCAGTCATTAAAGTCTTAGGAGTTGTAATAAGGCAAAAAAAGAGGAAAAGGAAGATCAACCATTTTGGACCATGAGACACTGCTGAGGGATCCTGGTGGGTACACCAAGGTGGGGGACTCCAGGGACCCTAATGACATCATGAAGACCTGGGCAGAGGGAAAGAGAGAAGGGTCCAACATCTGGAGGGTGCAAAGAAAACACCTGACCTTCTAGTGCTTGTGCCTATGACCACCAGGCTCGCTGGACAGACGCCCAAATGCAGCCCATGGCCTTGAAAACACAGTGTGCGACCTCCGGAATGGCTGAACCGCCAGTCTGGCCACTTGTTGAGGTAAGACACATTTGGAAGTTGTGGAAAAGTGCTCAAAGTCAAAAACGGTCATCAGAATAAGGTTATGTAAGGATTTGTGCAACTCCAGAATACAAAATAAAATGAGAGAGGTTTGGTAGCTTTTTGTGCCTGCAAGACATTTGGCACAGAAGTCCAAATATCTTGCAGGTAGTAAAACAGTTTGGGAAAGAGATATGTAAAAAAGTAAAACAAAGCAAGAGACATGAAGCCTAAGGGACCTATAATAAGCTTTTATTCTCCTTTTAAACACAAAGAGGTACAGGCATCATGTCTAAACACATTCCTCTCCCCTTCTTTCTTTTAAAGAAAGACCATCTGCCATTTCTTTTTACTTTTATCACAAAGGGACACACTAACCATCAGTTTTATCTGTGGTAATAAACACACATGAACCTAAACCCAGTTGCACAGGGAACAGTCAATTAACATTAATGAGTGCTTTCTACGAGCCAGGCACCCAGGCAAGGCACTCGGGTATAAAGGAAGAAAAGTCCCTGTTTTCTGCTTCAAGGTGCCAGCAGCCCTCCTGGGAGGAGTGACATTTGGAACAGAACAGAGGTACAGTGCCTGGGATTGTTTCAGAGAAGAGGCAACATTTGAGCTGGGTCTTTAAAAATGTAGAGAAGTTTGTTCAACAGTGCCCTAGGAAAAGAAGGCATAATCTACACAGGAAGGGGGATGTGAGAAAAGGCAGACCATTTAAAGAAGGGCAGACACAGTGACCAGAGCATAAAAGGAGACATAGGGGTGTGTGAGTGTGTGTTTGAAGGACAAAAAGCTAAGGAGTTTATAGTTTACTCTCTTTAAAAATGGGAAACTCTTAAAGCTAAACAGTAAATGATCATACTCATGCTTTAGAAAGAGTCCTCTTGTGGCACTACACAAGATGATTGGAAGAGGGAAAACTGGACACAGGGATACTATTAATATTATATTGGGAAGGTTAGGGGGTACTTAAGATTGTAGTCACAGTGAGAAGGGGAGAGAAAATCACAAAGATTTCAGTCTGGAGTTGGCGATAGCTGGGATCAGTATTATTTTTCAAAAAAAATTTTTTTTGCCACAATCTACAAGAAGAAATACATTTCACTATTATGACCCAGTGTACATGCTTGTACATGTGTATGTACCTAAATGTACATATAAATATACAATGCAAAGATTTCACTAATCAATAATAACCCAATTACATGTAATAATTTAAGTTCTATATCATTTTTAAAAAACTGGTAATCAAAACCCAGTTATAGGTCAAAACGTGTAGTTTAAGAAACCCTCCATAGGCTGGTGGACACAGGTAGTGTTGCATTCAGGGCTGTGGCCACCGAAGACAGTTCTAGAGGCCCAAGGCGGCCATGTTCATTACCAACACAGGGAAATGAAAGCAACAAGAAGTGTTCTAAAAGAGATTAGTCCTACATGTTTCCTTTGCAGGCTATTGACTTTAAGGTTGTTGTTGACCTGAGGCATTTAATGCTATCTGTGTTACTTAAGTAATGATTTACCATTTGATGGGACTTGCTGTTCTTTTGTAGTCTTGCTGGTTGATTACACTGCACGGATTAATTAGGTATTCATGAGCATACATATCTCACAGCCAGGCTTTTAGCAAAGCTCCTTATCTTTGCTACAGATTCCTTCATGATATTTCTGGAGTCAATCTGTTGCTACACTTAAAATTAAATGGAAGAGGCTGCTATATCCAACTGTTAATTCATTTTATATACTACTCTGTAAAATGCCTGAAGCCCTGGAGCACAGGTTTTTAAAAAACAAAACCATTAAAATGTGATGCTAATTTTGGTCTTGATGACCGTACCCTGCAGAGTTAGAGTTGCCTGGTCTGCTCCAGGCAAAGTGAAAGTGATGCTGTGAGCACCGAATGAACGTGTGCACGGTTCCGTTCTGTCATCTCCAACAGGAGTTCCCTAAGACTGAAAAGGCCATTGACTAGTTAGGAGAACTTTAAGTACATTTGCATATAACTTTCTTAACTCTAATAGTAATTTTCATTTTTACTAAAATAATGGTTGTCATTCTGTTCTTCCATATTAAAAACATGTTATATTGCTTTATCATTTACAAAGCACTTTCACGTGTGTTATTTTTTAATAGCTAACATTTATTGGGTATTAGTAATGCCCACCCAATGTTAGTAATGTTAGTAACAGGCCAGGCATTGTGCTAAACACTTGATATGCATTATCTCACAGAATCTTAAAACCAAATCTATGATGTAGGTATTGTTCATTTTCCAAATTAGAAAATTAAAGAAACTTACCCAAAGACCACAAAGCTCCTAAGGGGTGAGCCATGATTCAAACTCAGGTTTGTCTGTCTTCAGAAGTTAAACTCCTAAGCATTGAATTATATTTTATCTGTTCCTCTAAATACATTTTTCTGAGGCTTAGTGATGCCAGTTGATTTACATAAGATTATCAGCAAATGAGTGATAACGCCAGGACTCGCACTCAAGCCATCAATGCTAAGTCGGTGCTCTTCCGCCACCTTACACTGCTGCGTAATTGAATGACCCCACATTACCCATGTCAGCAATAATCACAGGCAGACAGGACCCAGGGGAAAGAGGGGAGAGGGAAAAGGCTACTCCAGAGTCACAGGCACAGAGTGCTGCTGGCATGCCCCCACCCTCTGTGTAAAATCAAAAGGAAAACAGAAGAAAGAATGCACATTTAGATGTGGCGGGCGGGAAAAAAATGAAACGATATTACTTTACACTAATTTAAGGCAGCTGTATAACCTCTATGTTAGGAGACAGAGTTCAAATGACAGAAAAGAGCTAGTATATGGACTAAACAAGAACATGTGTTTAAATATTTAAAGAACTTCTGAATCTTAACATGAGAAAGTCAATAATAAAAATGAAAATACATGAAATAAAGTTAATATATCTTTCTTTCACAAGAGACTAAGATAAGGAAAAATACAAAAAGAAAATTCTTAGTATTGGAAGCTCTAGAAAGCAATCCTTCAATGAGAGAAAAACTCCAAACTAGTCCACCATGGTTATAAAAAGTATACACATACAGCCAGGCGCAGTGCCACGTGCCTCTAGTCCCAGGTACTCGGGAGGCTGAAATGGGAAGATCACTTGAGCCCAGGAGTTCAAGTCCAGCCTGGGTAACACAGTGAGATCCCATCTCTTAAAAAAAATAGTACACATGTACATAAGACAGATTTTACAATCCAGATCATGCACAGGTCTAGAAAATAGATCAATAACCTAAATCAATTGCTTTTAAACAGTTATTAAAAATCCTTCTCTAAAAAGGATTATGAATATCAAAGTCCAATGAAGTCTAGCATGAACACTGAAAATTACTAATGTCCAAAAAATAGGTTTTGATTGATAAAGCAATTTATTCCAATTTTCTCTTCCTCAATAAGCCATTATTATAGCTCTAACTCTGGTCATGTACTTGGTTCTTGGATCTTTGCTTCTTTTTTTGGCAACATACTCAAGAATTCAAATAATCACTAGGCTGTATGGAGCAGTAAATTCAATATAACATTTAATAAAATATTCAACTTATTTTTCAACAAATATTTATAAATAGATGTTGAAAGTAAGGCTGTTTAAAAACAGACAAAAAACACTGCCATTGACCAGAGTGCCAGTCTGAGAGGCAGTTTAAATGGAACACTACTTCAAAAGCAAAATTCATTATGATGAATGTGTCAAGTGAAATTAGAAATCCACTAATGCTAATTGGATATATTCTGAATGCATTAAACTTCTGAAGATATTTTTATGAACCGTTTGCAATTTCCTATTAACACCCACGCATGGCTGCACTTTGGATATACCCTCAATTTGACACAATATAGGTTATTATGCTTAATAACTTTTGATCTCTCAGGGTGATTACATAGTTTAAAGAAATGAGAAAAGCTACAGTGTGAAAACACTACTTCTGAAAGGAAGGGAAAATGAAATATTAAAAAGCTTGAAGAGTAATGACAGAGTAAATACGGTTGTGTTTTTTCAAATATAAGAATTCTAGAGCCAGATGGTCACCACGAAAATCTAATATACGAAAATTAGAACTTGCCAGCCTATGGGAAACGTAAAAAATTTCAAGAATGGTTTTACAGATAAGTTCAAAGAGGGTTTATCAATCAACAGACATTTCCATAGTGGTCAGTGAGTGAATATAGGGCATTCAGACAAAATCCCCCAGCTGCTAAGACTGATGTCACTGAGGACAATCCCATTAGTTCACATGCAGTCCCTTGGTGCCTCTGTCAGAAGCAGAACACTGGGCTTCGTGGAGAAAAGGTCCAGTGAACAACAATGTTCTTAGTAAACAAAATGACAGCAGAGCAGAAAGAAAAAACCCAACAGGTTTTGCAAATGTGGTTTATATAAACATAAGGTGCTGACAGAAAAGGAAATGAAGTCCTCTAATTCCCTGCCATAGAGCTACAGCCAGCTACTAGACATACATAGCCTCCAAAACTGCAGAGGCATCATACAGTGCCTTAGGACAACTCAGAAGGATGACACCATACAATGACGGCATTGTTCTTATCCTAGGGTCGTTGATGTACAGACCCGTGGAATGATAAATGAGTATACAGTGTTCATTATAACTACGAAAATAAATTATGTTACGTATAGAGACAAAAGCAACTTCACAGCTTCATTCCAGGGCTATCCCAGTGAGGGTGGTGTCGGCCCACAAAGCAGGGTGGAGTTAGGAATGTCTGGTCACACTGCTCATCTCTTCACCCTCCCCACTGAGGGGGTTAGGAGGACACCAGCTTCACTACTGAGCTTTTCTTCCCATTCCACACAAATATCCTTAGCCCGTTTAGCCTGTGTCTGATGCATGTTTAGTCTTCACCGAGGAGATGCTCAGGCCAAAGATAACATGCAATCCCTTCTGTTCCACCTAGAAAAAAATACTTGTTGGGTGAGGAGATAGGTAATAAGCCAAACTCCAATTTTCTTAATGTAATAAGGACTTTCTCTATTGCACAAGATACAATATGTTTCTCACGCAAAACATTTATTTTTGCACATCTGCCCAATAGCAGCTCAATTAAAAATAGGCCCATCAGACTGACACAATTGCCTTAACTTCTCAGTTCCTGTCACACTGCAGATAGCAGAAAAGCACTTAACAGCAGCTACAAGGCAATTTTCCAGTAAGTCTTGTTAATCTTTATACAGTCATCCTCATGCAGCCATCAAAGTGAACTTAATGACAAATCAGTTAAAATAAATTACTTTTAGAAACTTGTTTAAGAATCAGATAAAAAGCAAACCATATGTGACATCGCTTTGGTCCTCCCCATGATGGCATACAATTGTCACCATCTGTGCTGTTTATTCCATTTGCTGACCTACCTGCCTCCTAACCACCCCCAGAGCCACACTTTGCCCTTCTCTGTCCTGTTACGGGCCCCGAGAGGCTGACCCCTATGGACCACAGGACCATATCTGTATCAGCTGTGACCTTGCTCTCTGGCTTCCAACTGGGCTCAGCCAATGAGAGGCACAGGAGGATGGGAGGAGAGATGGCAGGAAGTCATCCCCCTCCTCACTGCTCCTGCAGCAATGCTGTTAGGCCCTGGGTGCTTCACTAGTCCTTGCTGTTTCCGTAACCCTGCCCATATCTCTATAAACAACCCCTTAATTAGTCTTCTTCAGTCTAAACACCTCCTTGTTGGCCAAGACCTTGGCTGACATGCTGTTAGCAGCCAGAGGCTCCAAGCTAGGATCACTCACATGAACTGTGTGGACCAAGTCGGCCAACAGGCACTGCTTCAGCTTCTCGTCACTGCTGGTCCCATGAAGTACGAGATCAGGCATGTACGTGGGGCAGTAACCTGCCAGAAGTGATCGGCCAAAGTTTCTTACATTCTGGATGCTGATGCTCTGAGACCTAAAACAACATTTGGCCCATTAAAATGCACAGTTGAAAATGTACTTCCTTCTTTCATTATAAATGGAACAAAAGCCCTGATGACAGGTAAATAAAACAGATTCAGGGTGTCCTTTTTCACCAGTCCTCCAGTAAGTGGATCGTTGGTGTGGGAACACGAAGGGGTGGGGAAAGAAAAAGGAGTTTTTTTTTTAAAATGGAAGGCCAGAAAAGTATTATATTTCCATGGGTGGTTATGAGTTTTTTCTTGTACCCCATATCAAACATCCACCAGGCGGTCTGTTATCAAAGAGTGAAGATCGAAAAAACCTGAGGAAGGGCTCTTGGCAAAAGTCTGGTTTAGGAATTTGACATATCTGCACAGGGTGGTGCCCGTGACAGTGCAGAAGAACAGAAGAAATCTCTAATTACTGCTTTCAGTCATCACAGACCAAATAATCAACCTGATGGAGTGTTAAGGAAGAGGTGTTGTTTCCCAACTACCTCACGCTGTTCTGATCGGCAGGCGAGAGGCCACACAGCGAGCGTAATCCACCACCTCCGAAGTCAGGCATCTGCTGCCAGCCATACAACTTCCCCACAGATGACAGAAAATTAAACTCCCTGTTCCCTGCCACCACCTCTACCACATCCCTGAGCTTCTCCAAAATGTCATGATGCTGCAGAGACAACCACTGGCCTTCTTCATCAGTGAGCTCAGTCGCACTAAGCCAGTGATCATCCTTGGACAAAGGACGAGCTGGAAACTGCCCATCCTGAGTTGGTAACACTTCTAATACTTTGAGACAAAAATGCAATGTGTGTCAAGCAACCAACAGTAGCCAACGTGATCATGGGTGTCAGGCCAGGAAGACAGTATCTGAACCCAGTTCCCTCTACTTCCTGGCCTGCCTGCATTACCTTGGCAGGGGCAGCTCCACTTCCAAGCACCCTTCGGTCCTGTCATCACTGTGACCTAGATCTGGTGTGGCTGAAGCACATGCTTCGTCGTCACTGTCTCCAAGAGCGCTATCAGAACTTTCATTCCTGGGAATGTCTCCTTCGATCCTGAAGTCGGCCTTCTTGTCGTCATCCCCACAGGGGACATCTGCAGCAACCAAGAGGCCAGAGTCCTGCTGGACACACCTGTCTGCAACAGGCTCGAACAGAGGTCCTTCCGCAGCCTTCAAATACAAACCTCGCGTTTTCTCCAGCGTCCCCCTTCCAGTTCCTGCCGCAGTGTCAGCAGGTGCACCCGAGTCAGCGGTGTGGCTGAGTTGTCCAGCAGCATCTGTCGTGGTGTCGGTTCTGATGCCTCTGTCCTCAGCAAAACCCCTGTCAGACTCACCTTCATCCCCCTCAGAACACTGATACTGAGGACAGCAGACATTCTTTTCAAAGCCAGGTTTGAAGAAGCACCTAGAAACCTGTGGGTCCTGAGCCACGTCAGTGGCTGCCCTGGGCTCGGTTGAGGGACTGGCTGACTCTGGACATTGTCTGCAGGCCCTTAGCTGCTCCTCCATTTTTTTTGTGCGGCTTTCAAAGTCAGACTCTGGAGATGCGGAGCTTCCAATCTGGAAAGTGACCTTTTCTAAAGGAGGCCTCTCACGGGAATGTCTGTCGGGGCAAGGCCAGGCCGCTGACCGGTCTGGTAGTTTCCTGGGCATCTCCCCTTTCAACTGCTCCCTGGAAGTTTGTTGGTGGATCTTCATTCCTGTCCCCAGACCTTTGCAGCTGGAAAATCTTGAAGAGCCATCTTGTGGTGCCTCTTTTATACTTTCTTCATCCACACAAAATGCACCCTCAAGTTTCCAAGAACTGTCTAATGCTGCCTCTTGGAATCCCATGCTACAAGCCTCAGAACTCTGCTCTGCCCTCTTGCTTCCTTCCTTGTCAGGTTTGGGACCCAGGTCTCTGATGTCAGTGCCCTCCAGGGTCTCCGGTAACCCTGCACGCTGGGGGTTCTTTCTCTCGGCAGTCGTTAGCGGTAGAATGGGGGGTACGAGAGCAGGCTCATTTCTCACCGTAACGACCACATACTCAGACTCCTCCACCTCTCCTTTCTCCAAGGCTGTTACAATCTTGCTCCCATTTAAAACTTGGTCACCTTCACTGTGATTCCCACTCCAGGTCAGCTGATTCTCTTGTAGCTCAGAGCAACGGAGAAAGTATGTGAGGACATAAAGTATGCGCTGGACCAAATCCTTCTGCTTCCCTACCACCACGGTGCGAGTCAGTCTCACTGGAGAACCTATGGCTCCGTAAAGATCACCTAGAGAGCAAAAGCGAACAAAAGACAAAGTCCTCTGGGGTTAGCATGTCACAGATATGTCAGCCTTTACAAGAGCAAAACAGATGACTTGTATTCCCAACCCAGAGTCATTTCTTCAGACACCTGATTTCTAATTTCTAGTAATGACCATGTTTTAGTTTTGCCTGTAAAGGAGAGTCAGCCTGGAAAGCCGTGGCACAGGCTGCAGCCCACCACCCTTGGTGCACAGAGCCAGGCTATTGTGGACACCGTGCCTGTTGGGTCTTCCCATGTAGCGCACTGGCTGAGCCAGTGGCTGGGCCAAGCAAGGCTAAAGCAAGAGCTCCAAGTGTGGCCAGGTCCAATACTGAATCTCTGAAAGTGGAAGAATTTGTTAGAAGAACCCCAGGACAATGGGCCTGGAGATGAAATCCAAATTCAAGGATTTGTGAACAGAAGTGCTGTGAATAAATTCAAAATACTTCATCAGGTGGTCTGCTTAGGTTTCTCTCAATACACATCCACACACCAGGTAGAATCGGTTTGACTAACAAGAAGAAAATCACTTAGTTATGATTAATGAAGTCTGAAGGTTTTATTTTATTTCACATAAAAGTTCTGCTGGAAAAAAATATGTCCCATTAGTTATATCCTGACAAGTTGATTAAAAATTGGCTAATGCACCGCAGGTCTACATTCCACTTAAGGATGGAAGAATAAGAGCAAGTGTGTCATCCAACCACCCAGCGGTAGGAGCTTCTCATCAAAAATATTTTGGTTAACTATTAAAACTATTGCATTTGATAACCTGATTATTACATTGGATAATAAGTTATATATTTGATACTTTGTTGGTAATAATAATATGGACAATTATAATAAAGAGCCAGTATTTACTGACTGGACAGGCACTATGCTAAGAGCCTAAATGTTTATTTTATTGTATCTCTGTATAATCAACCTGGAGTTAGAAACCATTAAAGAAATAACCATAATGTTGGAACAAATCAAAAGCTGAAAAGATACTAAATAAAGGAGACATGATACATGGTAGTATTAATAGTTATAAATAAGAACTTAGGAAGTTAGAACTCATCTGAGGAATGCATCTAGAGGAGGGGAAGGCATTATAAAGGCATATACTAGATAAAACTAATTAAAATCAATAAAGATGGAAAAAAGTTATGAGAACCACCAGGAAGTATGTGTCCCTGGGGGCGCATCAGGAAGTACTTCCTCTAGAGAGTGTTCCCTGGTGTAAGGTTCCTAAGAACATTCAAAGGGCAGGACAGAAATAATAATCAACAGTCCTCTCTATAAAAAGACTAGATTATAGGCCAAGTGAACCTAATTTTGCAGCTTTTGCAACTGACTGAGAAATCATCCTAGAATTCAGAAGAGTAACTCAGAAATATAGTCTGATGGTAGGACTTCTGTTTGAGAAAACTTCTTGACTAAGAGCTTATTACTGTTACTTTCTTTGCTTACATCTGCCCATCGCTGCAGGGCATCACAGTCTTTTCAGGAATTCGTGGGACATTTCTGTTAAATCAATTTCAATGTTAATAGAGAAAAAGCATTACACTTTTGAAATCTGCTATACCAAACCACAGGGGAAAGGCCACTCAGAATGACATTTTCTAGCAATGCATTTAACTTTTAGTATTGCACATTTTAATAACTAAATGGAAAAAAGTAAAACAAGGAAAGTTATTAAAAATACAACTTATAGTAATTTAAACTATATAAAGTAATGAGAGCAATGTAATACCAGCATTATTACTTTATAGACAAACATCATAAAATAATGCATCATTATAATAATAGACCCATAATATTAAAGATTTACTGGATCTTTAACTTGAAGGCAATTTTTTGAATCCTGGATTAAGGAGGCTACTAATTTTTAAAGTAGATTCCTTTCTTTTCATGAGTGTAAGTTTTTAAAATGAAGAGGTAGCACAACAACGTGAATATCCTTAACACCACTGAACCACATGCTTAGATGTGGTCATGATGATGAACTTTGTTATATTTTTTACCTCAATTAAAAATAAAAATTTAAATGTAAAACAGAGAGGCAAATGGGAGAAAAACAGGAAAAAAGGAAGGAGTGAAAGGGTGCTTGCAGGAGAAGACAGAGAGCCCGGAAGATGGAAGGGATGTTGGGTGGGAGGGGAGGAGAGATCAAAGGAGAGGAGGATAAATAAAGTAGAGGGAGTGGAGACTGAGGGAGGGAAGACAGGGAGCAGAGGCACAGAGAGAGGAAAGGGGGGAATAATAGAGAGAAGGACGGGAAAGGAGAAAGAAAAAAGATGGGGCATTAGAGAGGTGCAAAGCGACAGAGGACCACAGAGAAGGAAAATAGGGTGGGGAAGGAGAGGTGAGAGCAGCAAAGAGGGTAAAGCACACGTTGGAAAAGAAAAAAAAATGTCTAGGGAAACAGCCAAAAGACAGAAACAGGAACTAGAAAAAGGAGAAAGGAATGAAGTAGAAAAGCTGAGGGAACTGAGGAGCCCTGTAAAGAGGGTAAAAAGAGGTGGGGGTAGAGGTAGGGGAATATAGAGACAGAAACTAAAGCAGAAACTGGGAGAAGCTGAGAAAAAATAAAAAAGGAAACGAGAGGAAAAACTAAACACCTTAAAGGGACTCTTATTCATGATCGCGTTCTAGAAATGTCTATGCTAGGGAAATTCCCCTTTAAACAGCATTTCCCTACACCCTACACATTTTGACTTACCATGTCTTTATTATCATCATTAGTGCAAGGTATTTTCTAATTTCTCTTGTGAGATCTGTTTGGCTTATTAAAATGTGGTTGTTTCACATCTGAGCAGTTGGGAATTTTCTTTCTTTTTTAAAAAATTGATTTATAGTCTAATTCTACTGTATTTTGAAAAATACCATTTATACTTTTGGGAAAAAAAATGAAGAAATTTCAGACTTTTTTACTTGTATTAATTTAAACCAGTGATCTGAGGAGAAAAGCTGCTTTTCGTTTCCTCAAACCCTTGAGATCATTAGGTCAAAAAGAGACCAACATGGAAATCCTTCAATCCGTGGTATAAGACAGTGGCCTCCAAACTCTGTACACCCACACCAAAAAAGAAATATATCTTATACCACGACCTCACACACCCTTGGAAACAAACATTTTACAAAATATATATGTAGGTCGCTCTGATATTTTCTATTCTATTATACCTTTTAAATGCTTTTTTGACCCACTAAATTGCTTCCACAGCCCATAAATGGGAAAACACTCACATAGAGCGCACATCTCAGGCACAGGCAAGGTCGCTAAGCTCCTGAACAGCAAGTCGGTGAGAGTGTGGAAGGGATCATTGCTCCCACCCTTCCCTTCCCATCCCTGGGAGCGCTGAGAAGCCATGGAGAGCTGGGCACTGCAGCGGTCCCTGTCCTGGCAAGCTCCCAGAGAAGTCTGTGAACTAATTCAAGACAGAATCTTTTCTATCACTTAGGAACCTGGATTAAAATTACACCTGTATCACTGTATATTCCCAGCAGCTTATTATATTTTTCTATTTACTGTGACTTGCTAAATACTTAATGAAAAAAATTTTTGGACGCAAGTTCCTCCTCTGTCAAATTATTGAAGCTGCTTGATATTCGTAGTAACAGAAACTCAACCAACACTTACACTTGCCTTTGCAAAGCTATCCCGTGCCTTCTCTGCCCTGGGCCTCATCCCTTCCTCACACCTCTCGTCAACAGCCAGATCCCTGCTGCCTTGTGTGGAGAAGGGAGGATTGAAGACTTTCAACAATACACGATTCTCCTCTGAAAAATGACAATTGTGAACCCACAGGATGGGGATTCTGCCTTGCTATGCTGAACACAGGGAATTAATGGCTCTCAATTAGGTTAAACTTCAAATCAGAAGCATGCCTAATTATAAATACATTTATCTAACTAAATGCACACTGCTTAATTAGCATTGTTTTTACATGGGTGACCCAGCAGCATGAAACATCACGTTTCCTTAATATCCAGCCCCCTTCCCTTTACAATTTAATACTACATTTTTCCCCAAGGTTATTGTCCCATAACAAAAACAACCATGTTTTGTCCTCCCCAGGAAGGACTTCCACATCACCCAGAGTGAGTTAGGCATGTTCTGTGTTCTTGTTTCAGTTCAGTGTTGATCGTTTGTATTGTCTATTTAAAAAAATTTTTAATTGACATGTAATAATTGTACATATTTATAGGGTACAGTGTGATATTACAATACCTATATACAATGTGTAATGATCAAATCAGAATAATTAGCATATCCATCACCTCGAACACTCATCATTTCTTTGTGCTAGGAACATTCAAAATCCTCTCTTATAGCTATTAATACTTGAAAATACAGAATAAATTATTGTTAACTATAGTCATCCTACGGTGCTACAGAACACCAGAACTTATTCCTCCTATCCAGTTGTAATTTTGTATGGTAGACAATCTCTCCCGATCGCCTTCCCTTTAAGTCCATTTTTAACATCCATAAATTCTTTAGTTAATTCATTTAAAACACACCTATTATCCCCAAACCATGAGACTTGAACTCTCTTCCTTACACGTCTCATGACCAAGGGCACAAGGACAGGACAACATCTGTATTGCTCTAAAATGAGGACAATAGTTATAGAGTAGCAAAGGGAATCTAATTAATGTGTGTAAGAAGCACGTGGCTCATAGTGTCAGCTTTTGTTATTGTTATTCTGATAGGCTATTTTCTAAGACTGGGGTGCTTTCCCCCAGTCCCTACTTCATTTTCTAGGAAATGCCATTTTACATTAGCCTTCCTGAAAATCCCCTCCCCATCCCCTCACTCTGTCTCTCTAGATGCCCCTAAAATACACTGTTTGCACAGCAGCAGCAGCCATAACAAAGGTGCTTTGTATCACTGACTTAATTCTCACGGCAACCATGAGGTAAGTTCCATGATCACATGTTTCACAGGTGAGGCGACAGGTGGGGGAGAAACAGAGCAACCTGTCCACAGAGACTGGGCCCTGTCACCAGGCCCCGGCCCCATGTATCTCACCCCTACACCTTCTGTCCCTCTCTTGTCCTCTTGAACACCCCTATCAAAGGGGTATCAGGATGCTCTGAAATCAAGAGATCAAAATCTGCTCCTCTCTTGAGCAGCCAGCTAGCTGAGACTAGGCAGCGTGTGCTACTCAACTCCCCAGCCCAGCATCTGTTCAGACCCTGTCTTGATGGGGTGAGTGAGAGTGAGTGTTGAGTTTTTCTTTGTCACTCTAATGTTTGGTGAGTGAGAGGCCCCAGAGTACACTTCTCTTCCACATGAATCCAGATATGTAACTCCAGTCTCACTAGCCCCAAACTCTATTACCAAACTATGCCAAAGCACTGGATTCCTATACCAAGCCTAAGTACAAAGTCTGAGGAAATAAATGCCATCACTAATTGTAAGAAAGCAGTGTAAAGAAAGACAAGATTTCTGACTTATGCTAAAATCTAAAAGGTAGTGAGATCAGGATATGTTACCTTCTTTTTTTCTCATTTTTTTCCCCAATCCACTCCATCCTCTAGGGTAGTCGCTCTCAACCAAGCGGTGTTTTGCCAATAACAACTCAGCCTCACCCCCAACAGCTGACAATGTCCAGAGACATTTCTGATTAGTACAACTGCAGGCAGGGAGGGAGTTCTACTGGCATCTAGTGACTAGAGGCCGGGGATGCCGCTAAACATCCGATAATGCATGTGACAGCTCTGCCCCTTCCCTCAACAACTCAACTGGTCCAAAATGTCAACAGTGCCCAGGTTAAGAAACCCTGCTCTAGGGTAAACAGCCACTGTGGAATGGGGGAACACAGTTTACCTACCCTGTTTTAAGAGGGTAGAACAAAGCTGCTAGTAGGGGAAGATGGTAGTCTCACAGTTAGAATGTGTGGGCCAAACTTCTATTCCCTGCCTGCCCAGTGACAACCCATGAATCACTGGGTTGGACAGCCAGTATAAACTACAAATTCTAGCACTTTCCTATTCCATCCCACATATTCTCTGAATAGTCAAATTAGGTACTCACCCAGCTGCGCCCAGAGTGGATTATATGGATGTGTTTTCGCCAGCATGTTCACTGACTGAGAGGTGCGTTTCTCCGAGAAGGCTTTAATGGGAGGGTGATCCACAGGCATGACCGTTGGTACCCAGGCCAGGTGGTAGGTTAACACTGCAGTCAATAAGGCAGCAAAAAACCTTGGAGAAATGGCAGAAAATACAACCAGATTACTCAGTGCAGGAAGAGGCATGTCCTATATAGCACGTCCACTAGCTATGGAATTTGCCTATAAACATCCAGAGAGTTAAAGCTTACTGGTTTTTGTTGATCTGTTCTATTAGAAGTGTAAACTCCTTGAGAAAGCGCTGGCAGAGCTGGGTTTTTTCCAAAGTGCTAGACATCATGGTAAGCCATACAGGTTCAGCTATCCTTGGAACAGAATATAAGTTCCAGATAGTTCCTCTGTAGAAGAGAAAAAGAAGGGATGCACAAAACTGTTACAAATATTATTTTGGATAACCTTGGTATAAAAGAATAAACGAGAAAACAATAATTTGGATTTATATAGTCCTTAAGGGATTCAAGCGTCATACATAATAGGGGTTGCAAACTATGGCCCACAGGGCCAAATCTGACTGCTACTTTTCATAAATAAAGTTTTATTGGGACACAGTCATGCTCATTTGTTTATATATTGTCTATGGCTGTTTTGCAGGAAAAAGGCAAAGTTGAGTTGCTCTAACAGATTTTTTACAGAAAAGTATGCCAACCACTGATATAAAATATCCATTTTAAAAACAATTTATTTTCACAATGCCTGTGTCAGAATTTACAACCATTTTTATAGTAAAAAAATAAAGAGAGAAAGAAAGTATATGCCATAATGAAAATGTGACCGGGGGCAACTCAACTCTCCCAATTTCTGGTTAATGCTTTGGGGTTCACTATGCTAAAGAACTCTATTCATTTTAGATGGAAAAAACCACACAAATGGCTCTTGTTTATTATATAATATACTAAGTTTTTACATGGAGGCCTAGAGAGATTCGGTTACCTGCACAAGACATACAAATATTTAATGACAAGGTCAGGGTGAGAATTCAGTTCTCAATACCTGGCACAGAGGACTCTACTCAAGTTATATGCCTCACAAATGCTTTTGGAAAGAGCGTACTAACTTGGCTTAGGATGTCCACTTAAAAGGTCATTGTATCTCTGAATTTAAAACACATCCACTATTCCTAAATCAAGACAGATGAGATTTATTTCGACTTGGCATTCTAAGTGTGTATAGGAAAGAGTTGGGACACAACAGAATTCTACCTTGACAAAAAACAAAGCATCTGCTGAGTTAGGCAGCAATGGCAACAGTTACATGTCACTAGGATTCATTTACTAAAACTAATGCTAACATTTTATTCTGTCATCATTTCTGGAGGGTTTGATTGTTTAAGCAAGAACAAGACCTAGGTACACTGTGAGGTTTTTTGGTTCTGTATTTTCAGTTTCTTGATGCCTGAAAAATGGATACTTTCATGAAAGTAGTATGTAGACTCTTGAGCACAAGCCAGAATCTAGTCTGACCATAGTAGACAACAGGCACAACCAGTGATGCCAACACAAACTATGGAAGGTTTACTAATCATCAGATTGCCATCAAAAAACACAACCTCACATTCTTTCTCCCAAACATGACTTCAGTTTTAACAATCACCAGATAATGACTAATGTGTTACTTGAGTTCTTCATGTATAACCCAGAGCTCATAAAGGCTGGCAATTTTGTTCCAGGTAGCATTATGGAGTTCACCAGCATATACTTTAAGCATCATAAAATGTTCTAATATTCTGCGAACTGTAAAATATTTTTATCCTCCAGCTATGGAGTAACAGTTTGACTCATTAGCTCATGAGTGCTTTGGAGTGGGGCTCCATTCCCCATCGAGACATTGGCTCTAGGAAATGGTGCAACAATCCCAACTCAGCGTGATGGGACAGAATCCCACCTGCTACCCAAAGCAGTGCACCTTTCCACCCAGACATTAGGTGCAAGGACTCTAGAAAACCAGTTTCCAGAGTACAAGGATCATCAGTTAGAAATTAACTATGAAGACACACTAATGTGCTCGTATAATTTAATGCCCAGACCAGGAAACTTATGAGAGGACACTGGGTATAAACTAGGACCTTTCTGGCAAACTGAACTGTATGTCTCCCTGACATGCATACTCCCTCCACCTATGCTTTGGATAAGCATCTCTGAACTCAAGTGTCCGCATCTGTAAAATGGGGTTAATAGTGCTTACCCTTAGGGCTTTTATGAGTATGACATGAGATAATGAACAGACTGATAAGAGACACCTGAATATTAGCTTTCTCCATTCACCCTATTAAAACAGTCATGTCGAAGACTGTCGGGCAGTAGTGAGGGTTACTCAGTGGTAGGTTACTTAAATTTTTTGCTCTATTTGGTCTCAGATTCCATCTTGAAGGGAGAAGCTGCTAAAGAAACTAATAATTGCCAGCCTCCCAATTCTCCCAAGGTACGGGTCTCTCTGTACCCCTAGGTCCATGGCTGCTGTTGCTACCACTGCTCATAAATATCCCTTGTTTGATTTGCCAAACTTTGCCACTTTACCTGAACTCCCCCAGAGCTTCCATCAGACGGCTGACATAAAACTGGACGCGGAGGCTTGATTCTGCTATTTTCCTGCAGGAGATCATGGCCTTCGTTGAAGAGAAAGCAAGCCAAATTACCGAGAAGAAATTTTATAACATATCTACTGGGATTTTTAATGAAAGATAATATTATAATCAATTAGAAACACTCAATAATGCCTTCAGCCATGAAAAAGCAGTAATTTCCTTCCCTCCAGCAATCCAGTGTCTGGTAACTAACAACGAAACCTAAGGATCTACCACTGCTGTGGGTGATTTAACTTCTTTAGGAAAGAGATCTGATACATAAACAAAGTGATTCTATCATCTTTAAAGCCCCACAATTGCTTCTTTATTTGACATTGGATTACATTCCTATTACCTTTTCAATTGCACTCTTCAGCCTGTTCATGTGAGATTCAAACAGGGGAAAATGAGAAAAAAAGAAGTCCTGGAAATTCCTTTGTGCCTCTTCTTTCTCACACAAGGAAAAGATGATGCTTATGGCAATTTTCTTCCTCCTAACCATGGCTGGATTAGAACTACAGGTTTCTTCAGCCAAGCTGAATGTCTCATCAGTTGACCTGGAGGAAAAAGAAGTTTGAAAAGTTGCCATGCATCAGTGAGACACACTGAAGACAAACTGTGATGTCTGGGGACAGCATTCAGAAAGCTACTTCAGAACACTCAGTCTTAACTAGGAATTTGTCCACCTCTAGTTCATTCTCCTGTGTAATTCCCTGTCATGAAAAATGAGAAGAACAGCTTGCCACACAGTATTATCCTAACGTGAAAAGAAACTCAAATGAAAACAAAAAGTAATTTAAATGTCCCCTTATGAGACTCTTGTCCTTTTCCCTGGGTCATTTTTATGTCAGGTTGACGGTATTTAGGAAGGAGTGTGAAATACCTGTTTGCTCAAAATATAGGTCCTTTGTCTTGGTTGCCAGATACCAATAGATGAGAGTTAGAAGAGGAATGATTCTAACGTGGTATTCTGTTCAACAAAGGCATATTTGAATATTTACTGGTACTTCCAGGCTTGTTTCCCAAGGCTATTAAAACCACTAGATGAAGTTACTCCTCTAAAGGCTCAGATTAAGCCACGAGATTGACCAAGCTCTCTGGGAAATCCCCCAAGCAGAAAGACTCACCTTTCTTCTGTTATGATCAAATTCCCAAAAAACTTATGACTCTTTTGAGAGACTCTGCTTTTATGATAAGAGCCATGAAGCCAATAAATTCTAGATATATATTCAATTTGTCTTAAGGAGTAAGCCTCACAAATATGGCCTAACCAAGTCTCTTACTCAACTATTGTGAAAAGCTAGTATAGCTACCCCATAGCTACTGAGAGCAAGAGTGAAAATAAAAGTAGTAATTTGTTCTTTTTCTACAAAGACACCAAAGCAAAGGACATAATATATTGTAAATGAAAGCATCTAGCCTGGCACACAGTAGGTATGCAATACATTTTCTCTTTCTCATTGACTCCACCATTTAGTTTCATATCTCTGCCAAACATGGGAAGGAACCGCTTCCTCCATTTTCGGTAATGCAAATTACAACATAATAATTACTTATGCTGGGCAGAATTCGAGGCAATTAGCCTTCTGCCCTTGGTCTTAAACTTCTTATTTAGTGCTCTACTCACAGTCTATAATAGCTCCTTTGATTTCAAATATATCCAGATTTTATTAAACATATATACATCAAATGTTTTATGGTCAGGAAAGCTATTTTATTTTTAAAGAAAAGGAGATAGACATCGCAGTTATGTTACCATTTCCCTTAACTTTAAGCAAGACCCTGGAGATGTAGATATGGTTGATAAATCAGTAAAAGGTTTTCACTCCAGACATGTCACTGGCAGCACATGGTGCTATTGTAGATGCATTAACTGTTCTCTCTGAGAAATCCCTAGATACTAATCATCAGAAAAACATCTTTCTCAGATGCTTTCACAGAACTTCACACAATCTCATACAATGCTCCCTCTTCTTTTCTAAAATACCTGTACTAAAACCTTGTTTTCCTGCACTAGTTTATTCTTTTCTGCATACGAAATTTTTCTGAGCTTATATTACAAGACTTGCAATCCTTTCCTCTTTGGTGTCTTCTATTTCCCATCTTTTTCAGAAGTAAGATGACCGTATCAGTCCACTCATCTTCAGGCCAACTTGATCTTTAATAACCAAACTGCGATAAACATTGAATCCTATGCAGCTTTATTCACCATCTTCATCTCCACTCTATAAACAATAGCCACATATTTCATCAGTTTTACTATAGCAGAGAGTGCCACCTGCTGAATTTCTGAAAAATTTCCACAGCTATAATAGAGTGGATAATTCTTACTTGCTTCACTATATCCCTCTACTGAATTCTAAAGCATATGTGCTTCATTCTATAGACTTGGATCAACCACGGAATCTAGAATAAATCAGGTCACGTGGTGTGGTAATTACATTTTAAAAATTCTTCTAAAATAAAAGGGTGTTTGAGAATGTTTCCAAAAATTTAAGTGTACACTCAAATACTTCATCATATCTTTACCCCCAAGTCATCAGGGAAGGTACACAGGCTTTTTTGCAAATGTGGAGACCAAGGCAGAGTGCATATTCAACTTGCCTCGAAAACAGAAGGCTTCTGGGTAAACAATGCTGGACTTAGAAACTAGGGTTTCTATCTTCTAGTCCAGGCTCACTTCTGGGACACTGGAAATGACCAGGGACTCTGACCCCATGCCTACTCCATCTGCTGGTGCTCATGCTATCCAATGCAGCACGCCAGCTGGAGCGCTGAGGGGAAGGAGCTGGACGCAACTGGATCAGCTGACAGGCCTTTGAGTCAGGGAAAGACTGTGGCTACACACACAATTTTTTTCCCTTATAAAGAAATCAAATAGAATTTTGTTGATATTTACGAATAAGCATTTATGTACACTGTAAGTACTTTAAAATCACAAATAACTGAAGCCGAAACTATGATTATTTAAGTATATCTCAATAATCTATAATTGATATCAGGACTGCTTAGTCTAATTGTTGTTTATGTTACCTTTGAACTTAACACTAATCTATGTATTACATTGGACCATATGAAATTTGACATCTTCGAAGGTCAAAGAATGTTCCATCAGCATAATTCAAATCAAAAGGCTTTCCTGGGACATTATACCTTGGTCCTTTAGGGTTTCAATAGCCTCACTATGTGATGGGATCTCTGAGGCTTCTCTTTCCCTGTAGACAGTACTGCTGTACCAGCTGTTAGACGCCCAAGCCCCTTTCCCCATCTGGGAATCAAAGCTTATACCTGGCATAGCCAACTGTTAAGAATTGTGAATATCATCCCTGACTACCATTAACTGTTTTAATCACTGTGTATTCTCTCTCAAAGCCACAAGCAATCATAATTTTTGGTACCCACTGTCCTCTTGTCTCTAGTATAAGAAACTAAATTTTCCACCCCCATACCTACCAAAAATGAGAGATCAAATTGCAACATCCTTTAAGTGAATGGATCTTCACAGGCACAGTGATCAATTCAAAACGTCTGCTGTACTTACATTCCCAGTGTTCAACGGGTCTCTATTAAGGGCTGGCTGCATGAGCTGGCGACCCTGCTCACACAGGGCCCTGCTCTCAGGAGGACCCCGCTCTTAGAAGGACCCCAGGCTTTGTTTCATGTTCTGTGATTGCTGTCTTTGATTCGTCATAATTTTATCTTTGAACTTGTGTGTTGTAAGTAAATTCTCATGGGACAATGAAGCATGTGTTGGGGCTCAGGAATACAAGACTTTTCTGATCCCCCTCCTGCCCCCGTCTTTCCCTTAAGGCAGGCCACAGAAACCAGAATTCCTCTTCCCAAAGGTAGGTCATAGAAACTGGAACCCCTTTTCCCCCAAGCCAGCCATAAAACTTAAAAATATTGTCCTAACATTCTCCTGCCTTTCTGTATAAGGGCTGGCCAAAAAGAAATTCTCTGACCTACCTTGTCTGAAAGTAAATCACAAGACCCTCATTCCAGAAGGGGTCCTGCCCTAAAGCTGGGGGGAAGGAATGCTACACAGAGAGGTCAAGAAGAATTCTGAACAGACAGGTCTTGCTGGTTTTTTCTGCTTAAGTCTATTACTATTAGATCATATCCTTTTGTCCAACCACATTTCCACGTGGCTGTCCATTCTTCATCAAACCTAAGCATAAAAATAAAACAGTTTTCTCTAGGTCTTTAGGTCTTTATTTCTGAAAGCTCTCATGTTGTGTAAAACTTTGATTAAATAAATTTGTTACGCTTTTCTCTTGTTAACCTCTATTTTGTTATAGGAATGTCAGCTATGACCCTTATGATGGGGAGGAACATTATCACACCCTTTTTCACCCTGCACATGCACACAAGCAGTGAAGACGCTGGACAGCAGTTTGTACATGGGTGGGCTCAGAACCAAGGGCATGCTACCCAGACTCTGGGCAACTGGCCTGGCAGTCAGGCACACACCCACATGTCTGAGGCAGGCCAGGGACTTGGACCCAGACTGATGGCTGTGACAGTGGCGAAAACAGAAGCAGCAGCAGCCATGGTGACGAGAGATGGGGGAGAGGAGGCAGGAGGGACTCCAGCAGCTTCAGGAACCATGGTGAGAGGCCAGCTTGCCCATCCATCACTGCAGCCTGTCCCCATGGAGTCTGCACAAATATTTAACTCTCTGACCTGAGCCCCAGGACAGTAAATTATCACAAAGTAAAAGCCTACACAGAGACATTGCAATAAAGCATATCAGGAGTTCTTAGAATTCCCCAGAGAGTTTATTAATCTCTGGTTTTGAAAACTGCTGCAATACTGCAAAGCAAATATTCACAGGCATAGAAATAGAAACTGAATGTAAAGATTATCATACTGGATGAAAAAACCCCACTGTTTACACATGAAGCTTCAGATGAACAAATTATTAATGAAGATCATTTATTTAACAATTAATTTTTCCTCATAATTGAGGACACAGTGATAGAATGCATAAATAGGCATTTTGAATGATATACAACTCATAAGGACATTTTTAATTTCTTACAAGATCTCCATGAGTTGCAGGAAATGTTAGAAGAAACATTAAAATAATCTTGTATAAATTTACACCTAAAATTAAATTCAGACTTCCATGAAATAGAACCGTGTGAAGAACTAAATCTTTAAAAAATTGTTCCACAAGAATCATCTGATCTCGATGTGCTAAAATTTACATTTGGACAGTTTATCTGAAATTTATCCCAATGTTGTCATAGCCCATAAAGCTGCATAACATCACATCAGCAGAAAGATCCTTCTCCAAGTAAAAAATTACCAAAAATTATTTGCCACCTTACATTTGCCAGGAGTGACCAATATCACTTTCAGTTATGTTGACTGAAAGCCAAGTTGCTAAAACTATAAATATTGATGACCTAACAAGTAAACTTGTAGAAAAGTGAACCAGAAAAATCTTATGATGACCCAAGATATCATATTAAATATTTATTATGTTATATAGAATTATGACACCAAAAATATTATTTTGGAAATTTATAAGTTTATGTTATTATTCATCTATCACTGTTACCTCTATTACATCTTAAAATAAAATATTCTTTAAAAAAACTACCTTTTAGTGTCTTTTATGGTACTTTTCTTGCTTTTTAGGCAAGAGGTTCAAACAGTTCCATTTTGTACTGGTCCCATAAATCATGTAGCCAACTATGACTGTATTCACAGGCTTTCTGAACGTCAGAAACTTATTTTAGGTATAAGTTCACTAGAGAGTCATTAGTTCCCAATGCCAGGTCTCAATTCAAATTAGAGTGTTGAAGAATTTTGGAGGAGTGAGTTGAGGAATACTATTCAACTTTGGATTTAAACCTGAAGGGATGCGAAAGCATTTTCAGTAAAGAGAAGATGTCTGAAGGGGAAGGTTTCCAAGACCCAATTCTTCCAATCACACTGTGAGAATGGTGAGGATGGTAGCAGCGCCTTTTCCTGACAGTTGGCAGTAATGGTGACAATAAGAATAGCAACCATAGCAGTAGCTAATTCGTATTGACCAGTATTTTATTTACCATATGCTGTGTCCTGGCTAAATGCTGGTCTTGCTGCAACTCATTTAACCCACCCAACCACACTCTGAGGCTGTACCAATATTATTATCACATTGCAGATGAGGAGGCAACACTTAGAATCTGGCTTAACTTGCTCCACCATTCATCGCCATTCATCTAGTGAGTGGCAGAGCTAGGTCTTGTCCTCACGCCAAATTCCAACCCCTTCATGACTCTACTGGAAATCCCCCAACCACAAAGTAGCTCCTCAGTGAGTGATGCAACTACAGTTTTTTCTTTTTGTCCAGCTCCTGAGGATTGTGAGCAGAACAGGGGAAGAGGCAAGCAGCCCAATGTGTGCTACACACATGCCCAACCTCTTGTTTCTCAGCGTGTACCACTCTTCCACAAAGGGCCCCAATTCCCCCGTGACCATCCCTGTTTTCTTCCTCTTAGGAATCCCACAGCACTTATGGCTCCCATGGCATTTATCATGTAACAGCCTTATACCATTATTTATGTGTATACCATCTCCTTCACCAGTCTGTAAAGTACTTAAGTGCAGGCACGTAGATAAAGATGTTTATGCCTTCACAGATCCTGACATATAAGAATTACTAGTCAATTTACTAAGTCAATTAATTGACATGTGAATTTTTATAGGTACACATAAAAACTCCCCTTTAAGTTTTTGCGCTATAGGAAGAAGAGGTTGGAAGCTGCTGATGTAACATCAAATGTACATTTTGCACACAACTAAACTTTAGATTCAAAAATCAACTGAAATAAAGACAGAAAATACCTAGATGCTGTCTCTATAATCATATTCATGTCTGTTCAGTTTAAGAATTTAAGTTTTACAAAAAGAATATGTCACAAACCCTTGATTTCATATATTTCACATACCACGTTGGTATCGCTGTAGCCAAGGAAGAGATTTATCCCTCCCTTCATTACTTATAAAAGCTGCACTTGAAGGGATCCAATTTAAAAAGAGCATACTCATTTTAAATTAACACCAAATCTAGCTCATATACAACACAACTACCCAAGTATTTCCCAGTGTCTTCCAAATGAGAAGATTTCTTTTAAAGCTTTTATTTATTCTTTCTTTATAACTTCTAACTTGTAAACTTTCAGGCTAAGCTGAAACTAATCAAAAAGTTTCAGCTCTTTTTCCATTGACATCAGGCAAGTAAGTACAGCTGTCCTGACAGTTTCACCAAGCTGCCTATGCTAGTACTTTTCTCAGTAAGAGGAAACCTGCAACTCACCTCCTTGGAAAGATGCCATTTTCCAGACTTGTTGTCTGACTTCGAAGCCAGCGGCGCTGGTAACTGCTGGAAGAGGATGTAGAGGAGCTTGGAGATGGGAAAGGCGTGATCAGAAGACTGCTTAGAGAGGCTGTGGAGCAGAAAATTTGAAATTTGACAGTTGAGGTAAATGAGTCCTTACGTAGTTACATAATGTACAACATTATGAGTATATTTAATACCACTGAACTGTACACTTAATAATGGTTAGGATGATAAATTTTATATTATGTATATTTTAACATAATAAAAAGATTGGAAGATACATATATGTAAAGTAATCTAAATTTTCGGATTCTACCAGTCTTATCCAGCAGGGGGAGACTGTAACGTCTTCCTTACTAAGATTTCTGTACAGCAAAGAAAACACCATTTAAAAAGGAAAACAAATTAAAGGAAATAAGGATTACAGATATAGCAAGTGCATAAATTATCAGGCCACACATTATAAATGCAAAATAATTATTATTCCAATTAAAGTATAAACCGAAGATTTTTGATAAAATGGTCCACATAACTGTTTATATTGCTACCTGGTAAATAATGCCATGTACAATGCTTACTTATACATATTTCCTCCTCTTGACTACTACCTTCACTCTATATTTTGAGGTGAAATTTAGGCAAATGAGTATTTCTTCCTCCTTCCCAAACCCCATCTCTAAATATACAACACTTATCCTCCTTCCCTCCAGCTCCCTTGCTACCCTCTTGCCTGTGAAAAAGCAACCTCTAGTCTTAAACATACTTTCTGCTTGGATTATCTATTTGCCTCTGAGCCTCTCTGTCTCCTGCTACATAATATTAGATGTCTACACTTGGGCTCTCGGGAAGTATGAGCCGACTGAAACCCCCCCCGCCCCCACTTTTCTAACAGGCAAGGAAGGACTGGTCCCTCTCAGGGCAGGCAGAGGGTTTCTTTCAAGTCATGGCTGTTTGATGAACATCTGCTGGTTTGGAAGAATGAAAGAAGAAGACAGACTTGTTCTGCTTTTACTTCCCTAGGGCTAAGGAATTAGGCACTGAAATGTCACTCTGTCTAGTGGAAAAGAAAATGGGGTGCTGCAGATGGCTGGTCAACATTTTCAGAAGCAAATCATAGGGCAAAGGAAACTGATGTCGATAAATATGGCATACTACGCTTGTGGACATCACCTGATAAGGCGGTTTTCTCCATATAAACGATTACATTTTTATTTACACTTTTGCAGGCAGATGCAAATAACTCAACTCCCTGACCTGAGCTCTTAAATACTACAGGAGTTATCTGGCTACTTGTCAATAATAAAAACCCGGATGCTGGAGAGTACCAAATGGGACAGTGGAGGAAAAGACAGACTTGCCTTCATGGAGCTTCAAGTCTGTAAGAATATCAATGACCATGATAACGTGAGCTTCTTTCCACAGCAGAGGTATATGGGATGCTTTTCTTTGAATCTAGTCAATAGTCACAGAAAATTTTTTTGGTGGGTCTTATTCATTTTTGTATCCCTTGTACCCAAGGCAGTGCCCTTAACACAGTAGGCAACTGGCAAATATTTACTGAATATGTAGCACTTTTTTTTTACTGAGGTGTTGCCCACATGTGGCTGGCCTCAGAAGCTCCCCCTGTTCTGATCTGGCTCCAGTAAGTCACCAAGACCAAATCTACATTTCAAATATCAATAAGAGGGTAATTTTACTGAGAATTTTGGAGTTAGAAGAGAGCTCTTGCTCAAATTCACACAAAGTTACTTAATAAAAAAAAAATCCCAGGCTGGGCATAGTGGCTCACTCCTATAATCCTAGCACTTTGGGAGGCTGAGGCAGGAGAATTACTTGATATTCAAAGTCCCCATATGGTCCAGAAGACCCCTCCCAGATCTTTAGGTTCCCTGCCTATCTCCTTGTCTTATGCTGAGCAAATCATCTTCCTGGCATGTGGAGAGCAGGGTTGAAGGTTGGTATTTGTTTGCTAAACAATTTTTTTCTTATCACAGTGTTGAGGCTCAGAAAACAATACCCCAAAGTATGGTGCTTTGGCATGCTGAGTCCTTTGAACTAAAGGAACCTTGGAAAAATCTCAGAAGCAAAGTCTCTCTAACTGTTTCTCCTGCTCTCCTTTCTACCCCAAGGGTCACAGAAACTAAAATTCCTCTTCCCCAAGGCAGGCCATAGAGAGTGGAACCACTCTCCCCAAAAGCCAGCCATAAAACCTAGAAATATTACTTTAAATTTACCCCAATTTTCTGTGTAAGAGCTAGCTATAAAGAAATTCTCTGACCTACCTTGTCTGAAAGTAGATCATAAAAGACCCTCATTCCACAAGGGGTCCTGCCCTATACGTGGGAGGAAGGAATGCTACACAGAGAGGCCAAGAAGAATCAGGTCAGACAGGCCTTGCTGGGTTTCCCCCACAGTCCATAAGCATTAGACTATTCTCTCTTTGTCCAAGCATATTTCCATATGGCCGCCTACTCTTCATCGAATCTAAGCATAAAAATGGACAGATTTCCCTTGGGTTTTTGGATCTTCATTTCTGAAGCCTCCAGTGTCATGTAAAATTTTGATTAAATGAATCTGTTATGCTTTTCTCTTGTTAACCTGTATTTTGTTATAGGAGTGTCGGCCATGATCCTTATAAGGAGAAAAGGGATCACACCCTTTATGCCCCTACAATGAAAACAAGACAGGTCCAATTTATTCTGGAAATTATCTGTATTGTATAATTCAGTTTCGCAAACTGAGTTAAAACCCAGGCTCCTTGCTCAAATCCTAATTCTGCCACTTAGTAGCTGTTACTCTTGGGCGGTTTACTTAACCTGTCAACTTTCTCATCTGTAAAACGGAGACAATAAAGTATCACACCTAAGTATTTTTCATGAGAGTTGCAATCTGCTAGTGAATTTTGAATTGTTTAGTGAATCAAAACCAACACTTAAAAAAAAAAAGAAAATTTAAAGTATATTGTACTGTAAATATTAATCCATGAAACTTTTGTTCATTATATATAAAGAGATTTATTACTGGATCATGATGTAAAATGCATTAGCATGGATTGCAGACAAAAGAAAAATGTGAAAAACACTGACCTATTTCATAAGGTCCCTGCAAAGATAAAACAAATCGATATATGTGCAACACAACACAGTGTCCCACACAATAAATGTTAGCTATTCACTCCCTTTGATAATTCTTGGAAAAGGTGGGCCAAGTAAGACATTTTGGAGTTCTAACACATTATTAGTTCTGATTAAATAATTATGAAAAGACTTGTAATAGAGACATGAAAAGGGAAGGCAAATAATAAAAAAATAGAAAAGAACATTCCTTTCTTCCTGCTGAATGGCAATTTTTATGTCAAGACATTTATAGCTTAGTGCTATCCAGCATTTCCTCATGAAAAAAATTTTATTATTTAAGATTTTTATATAAAAGTACTGTGGCACATCACTATCAATCGTACACTCTAGCAAACAATATAGTACGACTTTGCAATGCAAGAGCAGGACTAATCTTAACCTGCAAACCACTGCTATTTTCATGATTAAAGGGTGGATTCAGATATCTGTTCAATCAAAATTAGTGCATTTGAACATTGGCCTGGCTCAGGTCTGAAAGGCAGCACCGTCTGATGCAATGCTGGGCTCTGGTGTGCATTTGAACCATCTGAGGAGCTTGTTTAAAATCAGAGCTACCCCCAGCTGATTCACTACCTGGCAACAGAGCCTGGCATCTGCAAGATACTGAAAAGAGCTTTTGCTTGAGAGTTCAGTGGTGTGGGTTCCAGCCCTAGCGATGCCCCCAATTACCTCTGTGAACTGGAAAAAAATTCTTCAACTGGTGCCTCAGCTATAAAATGTAAGACTTTTAGTTAAATTGTTCATAGGCTCAGTTTCAGTTTTAAAAGTGCTATAATCTAATGCTCCTTAATACTTTTAGTATCACTTTTGTTTTTCCTATATTTTCATAATTAGAAAAAAGTTAATACACACAGATTGCAAAAACTTTTGCAGCCTTATGCATTAATAATAAAGATTATCCCTAGTTCCATTACGAGGAGATTACTGTTAACACTTTATACCTGGTTAACCCCCAATAGAAAAAACTGCACTTTGATCCCCACCTTCCTGTATAGGGAGGAGTCTTCAACTAGCATCTGTTTATTTCTGCAGAGATTAACAATGAGAAAAGAGAATAAGTCTAAAGATTTAAAACCACTGATTCTTGCTCTTCTTGGCATGTGCCATTCAAGTTCAAGATTAATGTTTAATTTTCTCTGAAAAACTGTTCGCTATTTTGACAGTTTACTAGACACTCTGTACTGATGATGTGACTACAGAATTTGGATTTTACCAAATAATGCCCTGGAACTCTTAAGTCAAATCCATTCACTCAACAAATATTTATTGAACACCTATTAAGACCCTGGCACCATGCTAGGGACCTGAGATGGAAACTTACAGGATATCTGCCCTTAAGAAGCCTACACTCATGGAATAAATAAATGTTTCAGACTGTGATAACTACTATCAAATAAGTTACTATGATTTTCTTTAAGTAACTAGGGCAAAGGCTTACAGGTAGGTGGTAAATTCTTTAATCAGTGGTCAGAGAACACCTTTATGAAAATGGGACATCTCAGTTGAGACGTAAATGCCAACAAGAGCCAGCCATGGAAAGGGCTCAATGGGAGGGCATCCCAGACATTCTATATGAAAAGAACTGGATATTATTAACAATTACACAAAAACTGGGCATACTTCTACTTATATATATGGATGGACATATTTTCCTCCCTCATTCAAATATTCATTGAACATCTACTATATGCTAGGCACCATACAAGCTGCTGGGGATAGAACAATCAGTGTGATGGACTGAGTGGGTTTCTGCCCTCATGGAGCTCACATTCTAAGGGAGAAGAAGAAACAAACAATAGTCTCCAAGGAACTAACAAGATAACCACAGAATGTGGTAAGTCACGAGGAATAACCTTGACTATGAAAAGGAGTGCAAAACTCTAGATAGAACTCAGCAGCAGTTACCATTTCTTCAGTGGGAAGAATTTTGAGGGTGGCATATTTATCTTGCTAAGAAATATAATGATAATATCAAACAAGCAGCACCCTTGGACTTAGTGCAGGAACAGGGCTATAGAAAATGTTCAGAGCAGCCCAAACGTGGACCTAAAACAGCAGGTTTAGGCCTTGCCAAACATATCTCACTTGCAAGGAGACATTTGGAGGAAGGACGCTGCAGATAACTCCTCTCTGTCTCTTCTGCAGCCTTTCAAATATATGCATTCGAAAACACTCCCATTGAAATAAAAAAAGTATTAGTGGCATCAGGCCCATTATTTCCTCTCTAAGCTCATCCTGCACCACTCTCCCCTCACTACAGTCCAGCCTTTATTCTATTCCTTACACACAAACCTGCAAAGCCCGTTCTCACCCCATGCCATTCCTATGCCTAAGATGTTCTTTGCTCTGATCTGCATGTGGCCAGTCTCTATTGGCATTCAAGTGTCAGCTGAAATTTCACCTTCTCAAAGAGGCTTCCCTTGAAGTAACTCTGTATCTTTTCTTTTCTTCAGTGATAAATGGTTGCCTACACTTAACATTCATTATCTGTCTCTCTTTTATTGAATATAAACTCTGTGAGATCAGGGATAATGTCTGTGTATCACTGATCCATCCCCATATCCTAGAAAAATGTCTGCCACATGACATACTCAAGAAATGCTGCTGAATGAAGAATCAGCAAACAGTGAAGTGAAGGATAGTGATGTCTATCTCCGTAAGTATGATAGAAACAAAGCATTACAGAAGAAATTTCTAGATAGAATTCAAACACTAAATTTGTTAAAAGTTCCTGTGGTCACAGCTGTATACGCAACATTTAGATTTTCTTTTTCTCCCCCACCTTCATTTAATTTTTTTTTTTGGATGGTGGTGGTGGTACAGCTCTGAACCTGAGCACTTTTTGTATCTGTTTGACACAGAGGGTATCACATCCAAAACACAATAACAATCTTTGTTTACTATAATGTGATGGTACTTCTTTTTAAGTTTTAGCTTATTTAAACATTTGAAAACTGGAAGGTTCCTTAAAGTTTATCAGTTGTATTTCTAAACACAATAAAACAGAAGCATTTAAAAAGTCAACGGGTAGAGCTGTAATTACTGTCTGGCAGGAAAATCTCATTTTTAATCAATCAAACATGTTAATTTAATAGGCAAATCAAATTATAGGTAATACATTTTAGTTTCCAAATCACAAAATGATTGAAGGACTTTAAAAGAGTCCTCAAAAGCACCACAGGTAGTTTAAGTTTTAATAAAATTCCTATAAAGCTCCTTAAAGAAAAAATAATGTTTTCACCACCATGATTTCAAAGTAACTTATACTTTACTTTCTCAACTAGGATATAAATTCTAGCTTAACCTTGGTGACCAACTCAATCTCTGCATTTATATGCCAAGTTATTCAAATATTCTATGTCTTATCCATGGTCTGGGTTCTGAGAATGAAGTATCTGCAAAACACTTACGAAAAGCATAAAAACTTGGTCCTTTACTCTTCCATATAAGTAAAAAGTTATTTAGTCTGGCTTCAGATTACACTGAATTTATAGATAAATCAGCAGAATTTGATTTCTCACTCCATTTATTTAGGTTTTCTTTTAATAAAGTTTAAAAAGTTCTCCATAATAGCATCACACATTTTCTTAGATTTATTCCTCAATCCCTTATAGTTTTGGCTATTATCTACATTATTTTCTGATTCTAATCTTTCTTAAACAGGTATATAACAATGCAAGTTTAGACTAGAGGAAAAACCTAAAGTGGAAGAGCCAACAAATTTGTGAGAGTGAGGAAGATAAATACCCATTCCAGGAAAATACCATAGGTCTGAAATATAAAGAAATAGAGAAATTGAGTTCTGTCCAAGCCACATGTATTAGATAAGGCAAAGCGAGGCCAAGGCCAAGGTTCAGTGGTAAAGATAAAACCAGGTATTTTTAGATTTGGCAAGTTTATTACTTACAATGACGGGGAAAAGAAGAATAAGCCAAAAGCGCCAGCTACCAGTAATCCTTATCACCACTTACCAAAAAGGACACCACCAACACAAAAGGGGCCAGATATCTGCAATGCAAGCTGTGGGACATCCTATTGTTGGGCAGCCAGTACTAGACTACAGCTAAATACTTTTATATTTTGCAGCTCTAGTTTGGGGGGGGGGGCGCAAAAAGCCCCATATCTCATTAGAACCCTGGAAGTGATCAGAAACTGCCTCAGGAACACCTCCTGGGGAGACAGGGAAGTGAGTAGAAGATGACCTGCTAGCAGCTCCTTCGAGGTTTCCCATGTTCTCGTTTTCCAAGAGGATCACAGTTTGTACTGCCAGGACTCAGGTAAGCTATTATTCAAGCCTTTGCCTATCCTATATGGAACTGTGCAAGGCCAACAGGGTGCCACAGCTGTCTTCCCCTGGACAGACAACAAATGACAGCATGCTCCTGGACTCCTGCTCCTCTCTACAAAGCACAGTATCAGTTAAGTCAAGGAAGGGCTCAGGTACAAATGGGATGTCATTTTGCATTATTCAGTGGTACCCATGTTGTAATTAAGAATCTGACTTCATTTCTAGGTGCTCAATTGCTGACAGCTCCTAAGCTTTACCCGCCCTGCCCCTCTTCTCTTTCTGCTCCACATCTGGGCAAGCTGATGAGAAAGCCCATCGTCCAGAGCTTCTTTGGAACCAGTGAGAAGTTTGAACCACCTGCACAAACACTTACCCCAGCCTCACCCACTAACCACCATAAAAATCCCAAGGTTAATCCCCTTTCCCTGTTCTCTCAAGCCATTTTCTGATCAGCTTGGGTGGCCCACCCTGCTCTCTCACCAGAAAAATCTCATTATGTGATCAATAAACATGGGTAGGGTGTGTCTGTGTGTGTGTGTGTGTGTGTGTGTGTGTGTGCGCGCGCACGCGCACGCGCGTGTGCGTGTGTTGTCATCAGTCTTGACATCCGAACCAAATATTGGGTGGGGGTCTGTACTGTACCTGCAGTGGTCAAAACATGTCTTATTCGAACCCTATGATGATGCACATCCTTACCCCGAAGGTTCATATTAAAGCACTTAAATAAAAATGTTTAAAAGTACGTATTAGAAGTTTTCCTTATACTGCCCTTCTGTTTATCTTACCCCTTTTAAGAAAAGAGGAAATGCAGTGACAGAGAGAATGGGAAAATTATTTTTCTTGCCAATGATTTGAACTTTTTGATGAGGACGAGAGTATAAAGTTGAATTAAGGTCGGAAGACAAGGCTCGGTGATGCTGGTCCGAATCCTAGCCCCCCTGAACCTTACTCATGTACCCAACACTTCTAAATTTTAGCTTCTGCTCAGACTCATCTATTTAGAGCCAGTTTCCTATATCCAAATTACAGCTGACTACGCACAACTGGAGAACTTGTAGACACTTCTAGCTAAAAAATTATCTCAATATCTGTCTCCCCCAGCTGTCTTCCTGCTTTCTCTATACTGGTTAATGCCCACCCTCCACTCGTCTTCCCGACATACAAACTGGAGAGTCATTCTTGGTTCCTTCCTCCTCTACCATATCTCATGTCCCATTAATCACTGAGCCATCCCATTACAACCTCCCAGTATGGCTGAAAACCCATCCCTCTACTTTCCAACACCTTACTTGAAAATTTCTAACTGCAACCGCCAAAGTAACTTCTTAAAATACAACTTACCTTTTTTACTTATATGTGCAAAGAAGACATTCAAAATATACAAAATAAAATACAATGAGAATGCATTTCCCCTCCACACCTGCCCCAACTTGTGCCCCTTTCCGGAGATACTCTATAAGTAGAGAAATGGTTGATTCTAGGACCCAGGAAGGAAATATATAAGATGACTCTGGAGCATCTTGTAGTGCCAGAACATAAGGAAGTGCTCAAAATACTCACCCTGCCACCTCCTAGATGGGGATATGTTAGTATGTCAAAGGGGCCCAGGGGCGTACCAAAAGAGTTCCCAATGGCCAAAGCTGAAACAATTTGAGCAACGAAATAAAGAAAGTAAAAAAAGTAGCATTGGGTTATAGCCCAAAGTAAAAAATATCGTTGAGTCCATATTGATATAATGACTGAATAAATGGGGAGAAGAGACATATCTCCCATCCATTCCAAATAATTTATGTAGATACTCTGCCCTCGGGAAGAGCAGCACAATTCCCCATTCCTCAGGTGTAGGCTAAATATGGTGACTTCCTTCCAAAGTACATAGTATGGAAAAGGGGAAATAAAGAGTAACTTTACTGTGGAGAGATCAGACAAGCATACTCTCAGCCAAGTAATCATGGCCACTATCAATGGCCACAAATCAAGTTGACAGTAGGTACTGTTGATAAGACATGATAAAAACGGTACTTTACTTCTGTGATATTCCTTCCCAAAACTCACAATCTCAATGTCATCATGAGAAAAACATTTTAAAAAATTCTAATAGTGCAGCATTCTACAAAATACCTAACCAGTACTCCTGAAGGTTATTAAAAACAAAGGAAGTCTGAGAAACTGCCACAGCCAAGAGAAGCCTGAACAGACATGTAATGTGCTCCCGGAAACGAAAAAGGGCATTAGGTAAAAACTATGGACTTTAGCTAGTAACACTGTATCAATATTACATTAGAGAATAAATTATAATCGGAACATGGAGAGCTCTTATGTTAAGAGAGTGTTAAATTCCCCCCGAGTTGTAAAGCTCACACTAGTCCGTCTGTGGACTCGGTGATACTAGCAGGGGGTGAGCACATCTGCTAGGACAGCAAGGAGAGCAAAACAACACTCAGGCATTTGTAGCCCTCTCCATCATCTCTGCCCCCTTTCTCCCGACAGGAGAACCAGAAAATGCAAGTAAAGACTGCCTGGAATAGAAGCCAAACTACCAAAGAAAGCCAGTCTTCTCTAATTCTGAAAATTCACATTTATGTCAATACTGCTCACTGTCCCTACCCAAATCTGGTCAGTCCCAAGGTCCTCTCACGGGCTGAGCGAAAACATTCAGATCTGGCTGCTATAGACTTTTCACTTTAATTTGAACTTGGCCCTCAACTTTCCTGCTTCTCAAGGGGCAAAGAAAAGTAGTTCTAGGAGTAATTTAGAATCTGAAGACTACCGAACAAGTGAGATTTTGACCTGGACAACATGAACCATTCACATCAACTATAAACTGAAAAGTTCCCTAGGAAAATCCAGACTTCTTCCTAATAACGTTTGTGTTGGTATTAGTTCACTCAAAATCTCTAAATCTTTTCTGGAACAAGAGGGGGCATAAACCAATAAAATAAAGTTATGAGCAGACAGACAAAAACTCGGTGATATTAGTGTTCAGAATGGGCCTCAGTAGAATGTTGTTCATCTTTCTTTCTCTCACCACACAAATCCAAACATATTAAGTTCTGTCAGCCACTAAGATAGCAATTTTGATTAAGAGTAATCTCAGGTCCAGGGTTGTGCGTCCCACTTTATGACTTCTGGCAAGACCCCCACCTTCTTGCCTGGAAATTCAACCATAACAAAGCCAGCCCCAGCACCAGCCCTGCCGGGTGGGCCCTACAGGGCAGGGGCTGAGCCTCAGGACACTGAGCTCTTCGATGCACACTCATTGTCTTCGAGTAATTGACCAACTCAAAGAGTTATCTGACAGTGCCCCAAAAGGAATGAGCACCATTAAATATAAACAAAACAAAAAGAGTTCATTTATCACTTCATATGCTGTCCTTTACCTTCTCAGATTTTATGTTTGTACACAAGGGGCGGTGAGTGAAAATGATACAGGTCTAATCAATGGGAATTACCTCTCTGACCAAAGGTTCCAGCTCAGCTTCACAGGAAAGATTATGAACACCAAGACGAATCAATTTAAACCACAGATAAAATGCTATATACTTTACACTATGTGACATATATACAAACCAAACAGGGGGAATTCAGTAATAAATTACATTGCATTTAGTAACTTGACAGCAGAGTTGTACAAAGTGAGGTAAAGGGCTCTGATACTACACAGAAGGAGCACGAGGACCTGTGAGCAGTGTCTAAGGGCAAGAGCTAGAAAGAGAAATGAGTGAAGGCCAGGAAGAAAAGCACCTGAGGCCAGGGTCCAGCCTGAGCACTGGCTGGCTGGCCTGTTTGGTAAAGGTGCCACGTGTCACAGGAGAAGCCAGAGGGTGCTTCTAGCCTTCACTGGATGGTAGAGGCTGCCTGTAGGGTAAGTATTCATCAGGCAAAGCCCCACATACCTCTGAGTCATTGAATTCCAGATCATTCATTCATACCTTTATCTTATAACAGAATCTACCTCAGATCTGTACCACAAATCAAAAATCACAAGCTGAGTTGTGTACAAGAGCTGAAACCAAGAGATCTTAGAAGCAGTATTAGAAAAGTTTAGGCCTTGAAGCAAGGAGAGAAGGGTACCTGAGATAAAATCTAGAGAAGCATGTCTCTGGGACATGAGAAAAGGTGACCTGGTCAGCATGCTGGCCCTCCCACTGCCATGGACAGACTCACTTTCACAAATACTTGCCTTCCTCTGATTCTACACTCAACAGTCAGCAAGCACACTTCCAGTACAACTGGCTTAAGGAAGCTTCCCTCTGGAAAGAAATTTCTCAACATACATTAGCCTCATATGAATCTGGGTATTAGAAAAGACTAGTTTATGTTGCACAATCACTCACAGATGCTGTAATCAAAGTTTCAGATCTTCAGACACGTGACTATCTTAGAATACGAAGGAAAAAAAAACACCCAGAGGATGAGGCCTGTCTGCCTGTCTTCTACTTTCCCAACTTCTATACCATTATGGATAGTTCACTTTATTAGTTAAACCAATAAAAAGAAATACAAATACCTGATCGAGCAATGCCACTGTCCCTGTCTTCATTCTGCCCTCTGCTTGGCATGTCAACTGGTGTGCTGTGTGCTAAAATAAAGGCATAAGGAAACCATGTTATTGGGCTCTTCAAAGATAAGAACATTTTAAAAATGACTGCAGTAATTTTTACATTTCAAAGTAGGCTATTGCTACTGATGATTGTCATAAGCTTATAATCAGGATTAATGATTTACTAGAAGGCAAAACTAAATACATAAAAAGATGGTGAGAGTAAAAAGAAAACAGAAAAAAGTAACCATCTGCCTTATCATATCGTAGCATGTAAATTTTTTTGAGTGTTGTTCAACTCTAAAAAAGCCTGAATACTAAACTATTCATGCAGTTGATACAATGAACAAGCATTCTCAGGTAGATATTTTTAGCCATTTTCCTCATTATGAGTAGTATTTAAATAGCTCTGTATTTTCAAAATGCTTTATAATCAGTTTCAGTAGTAACTGTAGGCAACTTAGGGAAGAGAAATACTTGAAAACCATTTCATAAATTCAAAAAATGTTTTTCTGTTTAGAACCCACTCTTTTGGCAGATAGAAAACACTTACATTCATTTTCAAATATTTCTTCCTCCACTTCTTTTCCATATACACCCATACGCAGTATTATTGAAGAGTTACTTAGGAAAACTCATGTCCTGGCATGAATTGTGGAAAACATTCTAAAATATTACAGACTTCTAGGAATGCTTCAGGTTGACCTAAGCTGTGTACTAACTGAGCTAGAAGGCAGATGAAATGTTGCTACAGTAAGTTTTACAATTACAAGAAGCCTAGTGTCCTGCCCGATTATTACGCTTGCCAACTATTTTTTGAAGCATGTTTACTTTCACAATTTTAAAGAGAGTATATAAACATGTTATCCTCACTCTAAGTAGGTGGGAGGGTGTCATTTTCATTAGGGTGTCAGTTAAATATGGTGCTTAGCACATTTCAGGATACGAAGAAGAATGGAAAGAATAATACCATTTGCTATACTCACAAATTTAAATGTTAGTAATGGAGGTTCCCCACACTTGTTAATCATGCCAAGACTACAACAGACATTCAACAGCCTTAGCTAGCAAGGCCAGTTCAATCTCAGAATTATCCAGAGATACCAAGATGATTATACCTGTAAAGAACCTAAAAATTGTATTTAAACTAGTTAATTGAGAGAGAGACAATCTTCCATGCTCTTATTAGAGTGACTTTTAAAGAAACTCCGTGCAGGTAAGGATGCAGGTGAATAAATGGATAAAAGATACCACGGCAAAGGGAAATAGTTCATAGCAGCAGAAGAGGCCCAGGAAAAAAATCAGAAAAAATAATCCTCTTAGAAACACTAAGGGCTCATTTCAGATCAAAATCGGCTTACACTGGAGAATTAGTGGAGATGTTTACAATAGAGGTTCACTAGTGGAATTTTCAAAACACCAAGAATTTGGCTACATTTGAAACTAATATCTCTTACCACAAGAGCCCCTTGGATTTCTAGAGAGGCACAAATAGGATTTTTTCTAAGAATCTGCACAGGATTTATTAATGTGTGTGGGTCACACTGTACTCAGCATTCCACACAAACCTGCAAAGAAAGAAGCACTCCGGGTGAGCCGGAGAGGTCCTCCTTCAGCTACCCCCTGCAGCAGTTTGCTGCTGCAAGCTTGCAGCAGACCTAGACAGAAACACATAAAAGAGGGCAAACAAAGTACACACACACAAAAAATAAAGACAGATTAAAGATAATGCAAAAAAAAACCCCAAAACACAACAAACTCAAATAAAGCAAAACACACACCTACAATAGTGGTATTTAGAAAGAAAGGATTTGCATGTCTGATTTTACCTAGGTTACTTCCAGTACGACAAGGACCCAAATTATTCTGATTTGTGTTCGGTTTTCCCAAATTAGGATCTTGGTTGATGTATTCAAAGCTGTCTTGCAAGCTAAATCCAGAGAGGGGGAGAAAAGGAGAGAGAGGACAAAAATGTCAAGAGGCTACTAAAGCTGTTTTCTAATAGACCTGCAAATACAGACAAAAACAGATCATTCAATACTTTTCTTTATAAATAAAATCTCACATCTACCAAAGGAAATTAAACTGGCAACTTTAGAGGAATTTTTTGGAGGAAAATAAAAGCTTTCTGGAGGTAGCTCAACCCATACTACTAAATAACTGTATTTCTAACAATTTCATATTATATAATGGGACACAAAACTCTAAATTTTTCTTCAGTGACTGACACCTAGGATACTGCTATTCATTTCTAAATTTTGCTTTAGGAACTGACACCCAAGATGTTGCAATTCATTTCATGGATTTTATATAAACCCTCCAAATGAAATTAATTTTAACTCTAACATTCATGAGCAATTCAGCAATTTTTTTTAGGGGTAAGATATAACAGAAATTATGATTCTTACATGAATTTGATTTCACAACTTCTAAAAAGTTAAAATTATTCAAAAAACATGAGGAAAGGCCAGGCACGGTAGCTCACACCTGTAATCTAAGCACTTTGGGAGGCTGAGGCAGGAGGATCGCTTGAGCCAGGAGTTTGAGGTTGCAGTGAGCTAAGATGCACTCTAGCCAGGGAAACAGAGCATGACCCCCACTTCCCAAAAAAGTGAGGGAAGTAGATTTTAATAATTTATTGTATTTATTAACAAATAAAATAAATATCAAGACTTTGAGGATAATATAGCATGGTAAGGCCAAAATAATTTGTAGTTAAATCTGAGCTCAATGTTTTATTACAAGGAGTTAGAATAATAAACATTCAGGTAATCCTAAGGGTCTGAAAAAAGAATATCTCATAAAAAATAAACATTAATTTTCATACTGGCTTAAGTCATGACAGTCAAATGTTAACTGCTCAAACTATTTTGTTGAAGAGTAAAGAAAGACTTACTAAAGGGTACCCAAATATACAAAGGAATATATTTTTAATTTTCCAGGATTATTAAAAGAAAATACCCTTCATTTGGTCTTTAAAAATGCCCTTTAATTTATAACAAGGCTTTCTTTCAAATTTATCAACGTATAACAGATGCTTTGCTGTTTCATTGAAAAAAAAAATATATGAAATAATTCTCCTTGAAGATCCAGATATATGAACAAATATGCCAAGATGAGAGGTTAAGTTATTAGACATTCCAGTATTCTTAGTCTATGCAGAAGTGTAATAATAGAGGGAAAAAAATCAAGAGTGAAAATCAAAATAATGCATGGCCTAAGTACCAATCAATCACAAAGGCTAAACAGGCCGCTCAGAATAGATGGCAGCCCATCCTGTCATGCAGGTGTGTATCAGCCTGGGAAAATTCATTATGTACTTTAGTCCTTCAGAAATAAATGAATAAATAAGATTTTTTAAAAGATAAAATTAGAAAATATCATAAAATCATTAATGTAGCTCCTTCCTTTTCTTCCTTTATTTTTCATTTTTCAGGGAATTAAAACTTGGTGACTGGCAGTAGGAACACAGTGGGTAATACATGGGAGACCCAAAATATATAAAGACAAATAGTCATCTGTCTTTAAGGCTACCTGATAAAGTCAAAGGCCTCTTCCCACTCACTGTTTATAGGACAATGGCCACTTTTAAAACCCCTTTGTTAACTTGGACTCATCTTGCTTCTCATTCCGAAATGCCTTAAAGGAATTACTCAATCCAGAAATAGACACTTAAAAAAATGGGGGTGGGGGGAGAGTGAAAAACTCCACACTTACTTATTTGTACTTCCACAGAAGCTGCCCATTCTAGCAGAGAAGACTTTACTAATCATCAGTTGTGGAGGAGAGCTGGGGGGAAAAAAAAAGAAAGAAGAGGGGAAAAATGCATTTTTGAGTTAAGGAGTCGATATCGCCATTCCACTTCTCACAATTGGTAAAAAGGGAAGCCCAGACTCACCGTATATAGTGTATCTTTAAGGTGGAGCCTTTGTAACTCATTGCAACTGAGCCAAACATCATTTCCCCTAACATGTTGACATCAGAAGCTGGTCTTGTATACTACATGCAAGAAATCAAAACCAAAGTTAGTACGTGGAACATCATGCTATGCAATGCAGTAGAAAATAATGTTTATTAATTTCTGGGTCCCTCATTAGTTTAGTCAGTAATTACAACTCTTTTTCAATGCTGCAATTGGTCATTTTATAATCTTAATCTATAATGGTGATTGCCTATTTTTCCCCCAAATTATTACTAATGTTCATGATTTTTTTATACAATATCTTCACACAGGATCCAAGTGTTTTAACGGAGTTCATTTTTATTCCTTTTATGAGAAACAAAGATTACCATTAACTCCATTTATAAACACTAAATAGAAAGATTAAATTATGCAAGAAACGGAGTAACTCTTCTTTTGGTACTAAGAACACATTCTGAACAGAAATATGGTTCATTATTATTCAACCAAATAATAAACAAGCGTTGATCAAAAATGCCAATTGGTGCAGACAGGGTTTTGTGAGGGTTCGAAAGATATCTGATGGTCTGACAACTCTAAAGTTTTATAAAAATGTTTGACCCCTCCCATTTCTGAGCAGTCCTCCTTATGCCTTTTGTCATCCAACAGGTGGGCTGTGCTGCCTCCACGTCCCCCTGGCTTGTCTGGTCCCCTCCTACAGCCTGCCTTTGCCTCTAATGGTCCATCTATCCCAACTGCTCTGATGATGACCTCCGCCTCCTTGCCAGATCCAATGCACACATTCCAGTTTGATGTATTAAACTTCTTTCGCCATATTTGATGCTGTTAACTATTCTCTTTTTTGAATCTCTTCTTTCTCAGACCATCCCTGGAACATGATTGGTTCCTCAGAGGGCACTCCTACTCACTGCCTACATTTTCAACCATTCTTCTAATTTTGATTATTATTTACATAGAAGACGCCCCCGCCCCTGGTGTCTTTATCTCTAGGCCCAGACCTCTCCTTGACCTCTAGAATCCTATACCCCAATGTACTCATTCACATATTGAATATTATATGTGACATGTCAACGGATGCACTGGGATATAGGCTTCTTAGCACCTATGTTAAGTGCTGGTGGCACACTTATGAACAGGATGGATATGAATGTTGAGCAAACCAGTGTACCACAGGCACCCCAGCACAGCTGGACGAAAACAAACAACTATCTCTCTGCACCCCAACTTACCAGCCAGATTCTCTGCTTAGTGTGCTTTCCACCCAAGGAAAAACATGGGAATCATCCTTAATACTCTCTTCTGAATCTTTTATTTTTTTAAACTCCAAACACACACACACACACACACACACACACACGTGCACACACACGTATACATACACTGATGCACATATGCAGACCTACTCAGACATGGTAGCAGAGGTAAATCTATCAGCCTGTTTCAACTAGGTTCCTCTCTTTGGTTATAGCTCACACCAACCTCTGCACTACATGCGACAGAAACCAACTGGCTTTCACATTCTTTATTAATAACTTCCACCCACTTCCTCCATTTTATAATCTTCTTTTTCTTGGGGTACAAGGGCCACATGCCAACTGTGATTCTCAACTAGCTGGAAATTTCACTCTATACTTTTTTAACTGCAAACTGCTTTGAGACCCAGGAGCACTGTGAAATAAGGGTAAATGAACTGCACAAATTCTGACTAGGAAATTAACAAAGTCCTCTAGAGCTGTGGCTTCTGGTGACTCCCCTGCCTTTGCTTTTCCAGCAACACAGTAGACAAGACTCTACATGGGTTTAAAAAAAAGTTTGATATATCCTTCATCAATTAATATCCTTCTGCTATTCAATATTTACAAAAGATTTCTTCTAGTTAGTATTTCTCAATAACCCTAAAACACATATACACACATATGTACACATACAGCATAAAAAATGCCACCAGCTCTCTGTCCTCCATTCTCAAGTTAGGTGTTGCCATGCCTTTCTTCACCTATACAAGGCTTTCTTCCTTCTATCGATAACTTCTATTTCCTTAGGACGCCCACATACATTCCCTGAATCCTTAGCAGTTCTCATAACAAAACTGGAAAATACATGTTTATTATTCTGCATGTGACAGCAAAGCATATAAAACAAGATAATTAACTTGATTTCTAATATTCCTTCCTCGTTCCGTATGTATTGTGTTGTATCACCTCTGCTTGATCACAGTTTTTATTGAGAGATAAAAGCCAAAGTGAGAAAGCGATATTGACAGGAAACACTTACGAGTGCCCTGCTGAATACCTGTTCTCACATTCCTGGAGCAGAGCCCTGAAGCAGGCATTATTCCCTCAGGAGAAAGCATACTAAATTACTTCAACCCTATGGGGCATTCCTATGGCAGGGGTGGTTTTACCTGGTACTTTGGAAGCTGCTCCTTAGCGTGGTATAAAGATCCCCCGGAAGAACCATAGGAAGAGATGCTGCTGCTGCTGCTGCTGATGCTGCTGCTTCCTTGACAGCACTTGGGGGACATTTTCATAGGGACATCCTCTGTTTTCTGGGTTGGGAGAGACAGGCGAGGTTAAGGATAACTAAGTATATCCGGCTTTGTCAACATGTTCTTTACTGGGAATTCCTTTGTTAAAACATTCTGGTGTGTAAGTTGCATGAAAAACCAGAAGCTTTTTTTAGTTTTTTTCTATTGACAACAAAAATATGCTTCCTGAGAGTCTATAGTATTTGGAAGGTGGGATGCTGAAGAAGGGTACTATTAATAGACAAAAGGTGGTGGGATATATATTAGGACTTTACTCTCAGTTAATCATTTAACTACTTATATTTCAAATCATATTTTAAAAATCATAAGAACTGACCTGCTTTGGTTATTAGAAGATTTTTAGTACTATGTAGAGTCATAACCTATTAAATTGATAAGAAGAAAGATGACATTTCAAATTTAAATTTTTACCAAACAAATGGAATTAAGGAAACAAAACTATTAATTTGGACAGAACTGGCTTATGTCTTTAATGACACACCTCATCTAGTACTCCTTTTTAAAGGTACTGGAGGGAAAAATCAGTGAGGTCGGATTTGTGAAGGATGAAGTCAAAACCTTGAAATAGGAGGTACTGTGAATCCACAGCACGTGATGGAAATATGGTCTTTAAAGGTTAAGAGTAACAGAGGATTATCGACCACAACGGTCCCTAAATAGAGTTCATTGCTAATTTTTATCACAGTGACATAAAGGTATAAAGATACACCTTAATTTTTACCACCCTCCTTCACCAGAATATATTACTCTCTACAGAAGCTTCCTGTACTCTCTATGATAAGTTGTTTCTATTCTGAGTCTTCTTTGCCTTTTTTTTCCTTGTGCAGCTTTTGCTGGGAAAAAACATGAATGCGTCTGCAGCTTATCTAATCTCCAGTGTGACAGTCACACTGGTGGTCTAATGCAAATGCCTGCAGTCATGTGCTTGATACAAACTCATGACGTTTTGTGCTTGCCAAGGGGGGTTGAGGGGGAGCTGGAAATGGGAAAAGAATGCAATGAAAACACAAAATGTGCTGGTCCACAACAGTCACTCCAGCAATGATGGCATTCAAATGGACTTGGTTATTCCCAAACATCCAGCACCCCCTCAACACCCTCTTGAGATCTAGCTGTTACTTAATACCACTTAAGCCAGAAGGCCATCTTAGAGAGCCTAAAGTGACATGAAGTCCCACCTGCCTCATGGACTGCCAGACCCTTTGGCTGGAGTACAACATACTGAACTGTCTATAATTGGAGAGAGCACCTGGTATAGCAAATTGAGCACCGACTGGATTCTTTCATAGCCTTGGGCAAATTATAATCCTCCTTGAACCTAAACTGCCTTTCTGATTAAATGAGTGCCTTTAAGAAAGTCTTTGTTCCAGATTCCAGAATTATCATTACTCTGGTTTACTGAAGCTTTTAGTTCCTTTTGAAAACTTTTAAGATTCTTTTTTCCTCCATCTGTCACCACTATTAGCAGCCCTAGTGATGGGATGTGGGTACTCAGCTAAACCATCTGTGTGAGGCCTTCAGAGAAATGGGAAATGATGGGGCAACCACCTCCTGTCCACCAAAGGGTCAAGTGCTGGCTCACCTAAACTACCTTTGACACAAATCTATCATTAAAGCCTACAGTGAATCACCTGAGAGATTTCTCAGCACCCCCGCACCCCCACCTACCTAACAAGCCCAGCGACTACTGTAATGATTAGCTACCTGGCAGAATTCCATTTTAAAACACTGTGGAATCCACCCAGTGAAACTGCCTTTAACCAAACACTTCCTTCCTGCAGAAATGATCCTTATCAAAAGCAGGAAAATAGGCCCTTGGCCCTGATGAGACAAAGATTGTGTTATAAACTGTTCATTTACTTAGCTACACATTCTACAAACTGCCAGAATTTATGGGTAGCAAATTACTGAACATAAGAAGAATAAATACAAATGGATTTATTTAATTTGTAGGTATCTGAACAAATACTGAAAAGAGAGTGAAATGTCTAAAGATGACAATTTAGAAGCACCCTGGACTCATATCCAAAAAGACTCAGGAAGGACCAGACTCTTCTCCTCACCTTAAACAAGTTACTTTACCTTTCCCATTCTGGCTTCAAGGGATCAAGAGCTGCTCTGTCCTCACCTCTACCCATCCCTGGTCCCCCCAATCCCTGCCCAAGACCACCACCTATCCCTACCTAATCCACAAAAAAGGAGATGAATAAAAGCTTCCTTGGTCAGAGAGGTTTGAGAAATACTCCTTTTTGAAGATGACAGTGCAGGTTTGTATAGTGAAGCCCTATAGCAAAAGCTATTTAATTTTGTTTAACCCACTGCTACATAATACTTCTTATTATCTATGAGAAACACTGGACAGAATAATCTATTAATTTCCCTTCACACTAATACTTTAGCACTTTATGAATTTTAGAGTTCTGTTTTCCCGCTACCTTTGATGCATGTACTTGGCATCAAAATCCTACTGGATTGCAACTCACCAGCAAATTCACCTCTAGTGATATTGATAGTACACTGCTTAGCTCCTGTCATGATACTTGCTAACTGCTTCACCTGTGTTTATTCATGAGCATATACATGCCTGCTGGGGTGGGGCTTTGCTTATGTTTCTTCTGAACCATTAATGGCCTTATATAATATAATTCAAAAGGAAGCATTTCATACCTGAGCTGCCACTTCTTCAATCTTTTGAACAGCTTTAGAATCAAACAAGATTTGTCTGCCTCTCCTTTCACAGTCCTGGTAAACTATCAGGCGAATCTCATTCAGGTCAAACTCCGAACATGACCAACTGTGGATTAAAAAGGGAGAAAGAAGTTTATGTTATCTGCGACACATGGGATGACTGTGGACAGATAAGTTTCCCAGCAAACGTGCCTTCGTGCATGTAACGAGGCCACAAGTGTGCCAAGACGATGATCCCCTCAGACCTAAGGCAGCGAGTGAGACCCGGGCAGACAGCCTTGTACGTGGTTTCCAACAAGCCATATGGATATTGCCAGTTTTCACGACAAAGGCTGGGAAGACGCTTTACATAATAAATCACTGGAGAGAAAGCTTCTCCTTCCAAAGCCAGTTTGGACACAGATGGCAGCCAGAAATCGCAAGGACATGCAGAGAGGGCTAAATTTGGATGCCTGGGATCTGGGGTGGCACATCGGAATTAAAGGAGTATTCAAGCTTCTGTGTCATTGGGCAGGGAATCATTTGGAGCAAGATATTAGAGCCTTCTCTTCCCCTCTCCCACCCACCCACACTCAAGTCAAATTGAGAGGAATTACATATCCTAAAATTTATTATTTTCCCCTATTATGACTGGCTCTAATACAGGAGTTTTGAAAACCAAGCGCGTCACTGTATGGCATCTGAATTGCCAACAATTACAGTCAGCAACAAAGGAAACACGGCTTGTTCTTAAGCAAACCAAAAGCTGTTGGGATAAAACTGCTCTGAAGAAAATATAAGTTTATTCCTGAGTATAAAAGTCAGCATGAGGGAACTACAGAAAAAGTAATCATTTGGAATGTACCACTTCGGGCATACTCAGTTTTAATCCATTAATCCATTCAACACATATTTGAATGCATATTAGGTTCCAGGCACTGCAGTAAATGCTGAGACTCAGCAGTTATTATCCAGACTTGGTCCCTGCCATCATGGAGTTCATGGTTTAGTGGGGAATATTAGGCTAATAATCATATATAAATATATAACTACAAATTGTCAAAAGCGCAAAAAGGAAAAGTAAAGGATATGATAGTCCAGAGGGAAAGGGTGGGGAGAGGGGCAGGGAAGTCCCTAAGGACTTCAACTGGCATTTAAACACAGACCTGAAGAAGCAAGAGTTAAAGAGAGAAAGTGAATGAGGACCGCAGCAGGGAGCGGGAGGGATACAGTAAGGTGTAAGGCTGCTGCAGGAGAGAAAGAAGAAAACAGCCAGAGAGAGGGTGCTGTGAGGTGGGCTGGGAAGGCAGGCAGGGCCAGGATTGTGCTCTGTGAGATGAGAAGCCAAGGAAAACAGACGGCTGATCAGATCAGATCTACACTTTTAGAAGTTCAATCTGGAGGCTTGAAGAACACAGGGGTGGGACAGACGAAGAGTGGAAGCAGAAACACCAAACAGCATTTACAGTAGGAGTTCAGGCCCTCTGGGACGAAGGCTGGGGTGGCGGCAACACAGGTGGAGGAAAGGGGACTGACGTTGGCTGGGAGGCAGAACTGAGGAGGTCTCTGAAGGCATGGATGGGTGCCTGAGGCACAAGGGAGCCGGCTGCTCAGAGAACACTGAGGGGTTCTAAAGGTTTTAAAGGGATGGATGATGGATAGATGGACCAGACAGACCAACAGACAGACCAATGAAAGCAAACTGTAAAACTAAGACGGTATGACTGAAGTGAAGTCAGACACTTCTGGATTCAAATCCAAATGCTCTGAGCTTCACCCGTACAGTGAGAATATTGAGGCTGACCTCACGAAGCTGCAGTACGGATTACGTGAAATATGTAAAGTGCTCCACACAAAGGGAGACACATAGTAAGTGCTCCAAAATGGTAATAATTAGCTCAATGTTATGATTTTTAAAGAAAATTAATAGTGTGTGGTACCCAATCACAAGTTGTGCATTTTTGGTCCTTTCCTTTTTCCTACTGAACATGTTCTTTTAAGGTAGCTGATCTGTTTTCTTAAATTCCAGCAGCAAAACATATAAAGTTCTGTTTGTACCTTCTTTCAACAACCTGTGTTCTAAGCTGTCATGCCCAGCATCCTTTCTTCCTAATTTTGATGACAACATGGCAAGTTTATTTTGGAAACCATTTTTCCTCTACTCTCAGCCCAGAGGTATTCCATGTTCCAGGTGAAATGTGGCCACATGACCCAAGCTGGCTGTGTGAGCAGGCCCCAAACTTAGTCGCTCAGTTCATAAATGGCAACCCTGGAGTTGGTGGTGGCTATTTTTGCCATCACAAGGTAAGAGCCTGTCTGAAAACGAAGTCAACACAGAGGAGAGCAGAGGTGAGCAGTGGAATGAGACAGACTCTTTTTGGCACTCGAAGACAGCTGTTCCTGAGTAAGCATTATTCCTGGAATTATTTTTCTGTCACAACCAAAAAAGCCTGATAACTGTGACCCAAAGCACTACATTTTAAAATTACACAAGGTCATTAAAAACATTCCCCAAAATTATGTATTAAAACACAGTACACAAGTTGAAGTGATTAAAAGTAATAAATCAACAAAGATTTAATTGCCTTGTGTTTTCTCGTTCAATCTACTTTGCCCCAATGATTTCATGTTGCCAAAACAGCATTATAATTTACAAAGCGAGTTGTTCGATCCTTATTTTTGAGGAATAACATTTATCCAAACATCAACTAAACTGAACATAATCCGCCTAGAAGAGCTGAAATTTAATAATGGCCCTAATACCTTATTAAATGTTTCATGGTTTTTTCAATTAAAAAAAGATGGAAATAAAAGATACATGGAGGGAAAAATATGTATGTCAGACTGTTCAATTTTTTTATCCATGTGCCTTAAAAGTACCTCATAAAATATAAGGAAAACTCTATTCTTCCATGTGAATACTGTCTTTGGTTTAACAGCTAAATATAATTTTGACATTTACCATCTCTAATATTAGTAGAGGAAATTATAGTTAAGTAATTTGGTAAAGGAAACAGTGGCAAGACAAAGGCCATTAAATGAGCGCTTCAGAATGAGACAGGCCTGGGATCAATTCTCAGCTGTGCCTCCCACTAGGTTTATAGCCTTGGGAAAGTCTCCCCTCCTAACACTTGTAAGGCCTGTTGTGAAGATTAAAGGAGATAATCTATGGAAATTCCAAGTGTACTTCCAGTCTCTTTCCCTGCCATCCCCAACATACAGGGCTTGAGTTATTCGCAGTCATATGCCACATATATTCTCTTCATATTCACGTTCACTTCTCTGTCCAGCCAACAGTCACTGGGGAGCTTCTGCGAGCACTGACCATGGTTTCTGGTGTTCTGCTAAGGACAGGTCTCCATATGACTACGGGCAACTGTGCATGACTGAAGGAGGTATGAAAATAAGCCTGGGACTTTTGCCTTAAAATATCTGACCATTTCAGAGAAATGTATTCTAATTGGAATTATCTCACTTCTCTGCTTTTGTTGAAAGCAAAGAAAGAACAATGGCACAATATCATTGGGTACTTGGAACGTGTCTACTGCAGAAGAATCACACAGGAAACGAGGCTGGAAAGACACTTTCGCACTACTTGTGGGGGACCTTAACTGCTATGCCGAGGAATGTATATTTTGTTCTTTAGCCCATGGTGTGACAATTCTAAATACTCAAGAAAAAAAATGACATGATCTGCCCTGGTTTAGGAAGAGAACTAAAGTAGCTTGAGAAGACCATTTTCAGGGCAAACACAGAGGTAGTACTGACTTGTACATCCGGGATGTGAAGGAGTAATGAGCAACAAGGAAGAGAGAAGTAGTTGTATAATTTATCACAGGGTGATTTGCTATATCCTCCAAGACCAGTTCTAGTGTTTGGTGTTGATTCTTCCCTTGAATTTTTACAGGAACCAGACTAGAAATGGCCATGAGTATCCCCATGTTGAAAAGCATGATCTACGTTTTCCCTCTTGGTCTCGCAATAAGGGAACAACCCTATATAGTCAAAAAATAAGTTTAAATAAAGAGTTTAAAAAAAGTCTTGTGATCCAAGAATGTAAATGTTTAAAGAGTCAGGTACAATAGCGGACTTTAAATGGTCCAAGAAAAGGTAAAATGAAATGAAACAAAAATGATCACAACAAAAACTGGCAAATCCTGCCCATTTAACAAGCAGTTCCTGCGTGCCTACTGTATGCAAAGCATTCTACCAGCACTGAGATAAAGCAGTGAACAAACCATTACCCCTGCTCCTGGGAAACTTACTATATTTATGATATTTTCCAGCCACTCCGTTCTTTTTTTCTGCCAATCCGCACTGCTTCCTTACTCTCTCTCTCTCAAAAAAAAAAAAAGAAGTTTCTAAACTCAAACAGAAATCTCTCAAAACGTTTGCTCAAGAAGAGTGAAGAGGCTCAAATGACTATAACAATAAAGGAAGACTGGCAGTGGAAGAAAAGGGAAAATTATGCTTGAGATGGCAATTGGAGTTCACCCCGTCAGCACAAAATATACATTATTTCCCACCCAGTAACAAGCTATTTATTTCAAGAAAAACATGTAAATAGATGGCAGTAATAGATTTGGAATTCATTTATTTTTTTGCTACATTAGTGTTCTCAGAAAGACAGCTAATAGAAAAAGTACACTGCAAATTAGTTGACTGTCCTTTCTTCTCCTTAGCTGCATGAATCGCCTGGTGTGATTTCAGAGGAACTACATAGAAATTCACCACTAAGCTGCATCCTATGATCAAGATTATAGCAAAAAGTGCTTAAAGATTCCAGTCCTCATCAGAAGCTTTAATATATAATGTAATATTAGTTTACAAATTATTCCAATTAAATGTATCCCACTGTTATTTTACCAACAGATATTGGATGTTGGGTGCAATTTTTCTGTCTTTAAGAAAGCGGGTAAATCCTTCATCCTTCTGTAAAAGAACATGTGGAATGAAAGAATAAATAGGTATAATCAATAGCATGGCACGGAAAGAGCACTGGAACATAAGTCCAAAAGCACACTTCTGAGTTCATTCCTTCCCCACATTTTTGAGCAAAGGCACCATGGAAGATACAGGGAATAGAAATTAACTGAATCCAGTTCTCACCTTAAAATGCTTACAATCTGAAATGGAATGGTCAAAGCATAAATAAGTGAATTATACTGTTACAGGTACTGAGATGAATGTCTATAGGGTGTTACGGGAATCTACTGTCAAGTCCACACGCGGAGGTGAGGGATGGTGTGAGTCACAGACGATGTGATGTTGGGCACATGCGTTAGTATCCATCCATGAGGGTAAAAGGGCTTCCAACTCTAGCTCTGCCACTTTCAACCCAGATGACTTCAGGAAAGCTCCAACCAGAGCAGTCAGCTTCCCAAAATGTATCTGCTTTATCTATCTCACAAGGTTGCCAGGAAAAAAACAGAACAAGTATGAAAGCACTTTTAAAACTGTAAAGCATAATTCAAAGATCAATTCAGATACACAATCCCTTAACTGAGATCTTTGGGGCTACGTGTTTCCGAATTCAGACTTTTTTTAAAAATTAGAAAGATGCTTATACCACGTATTACATAATACCTCCTCCAGGGGTCTGAGCTATGCTCAAACCCCAACATCAAACAAATTAATATTTTACCAGCCTGAGTTATGAATACTTATGCCAAGTGGATTAGATAGAGACTATAAATAGCCTTGCATCAGTTCAGATCAATTCCAAAAGATTTTCCAGAGATTTTAGGATTTTGAAATTACGAGATAAAGGAATGTTGACTGATGCAATGATGACCATGTCTGAGGAAGGGACAGAAGACTAGAAAAGTAACTTTCAGATCCCCCACATTTTCCTGAATCTAACTGATCCCTAACAAAAATGACAGCCAAAAGTTTATGTGTAAGTAGGTTGTTTGTAACTCTGAGCTTGCTTCCCCCCATCCCTGCCACTGAAACAATGCTATAAATGGCAGCAAAGGTCACAAGTGAAAACCACATACGTCTTTAAATAATGTGTTCACACAGCAGTGACAAAACATTACAGTATGAGTCACAATACAGCCTGAGGTCTGGGCGCTATGAACAGGGAGCTACCAAGTACAGAAGAGGAAAAGACAGAACTTCTTCCTTCTTTTCTGAGTTCAGGGTCACGTCAGGTAAAACTCTAAAATAAGTAAAGTTGTGTGTGGCACTCGCAGCTGCAGTCCCCGCACCCCCTTGGCCCTGGGGCCACCACAGCACAGACAGAACAGCAGAGCACTGCACAGATGCCAGAACGCCTGGGCCGCGGCAGGATCCAGAGCCCGAACCCAGTCACACTCCTTCACCGCCTAGTGCAATGTTTCTTCCTCTATAAAATGAAGGGGTGGGGCTGAAATAATCCCTAAAAGTCTGGTCTTTCCAACTTTAACACACTATAATACCAAGTTATCTATTTTAAATGTGCACGGTATAATTCAGAATAGATGATCCCAGCCAGGTACTAAAAGGAAAACAAGCTTATTAACCTACATTGTTACATGGTATCTATCCCGTAACTATTCCAGATATACTCTATACTTTGATAAGCATGCTTCTAATATAAACACATCTCTGATCAATAGAACTTTCAAAGGTGCTAACAACAATTGAAGGGGAAAAGTACAAGTGCTTTGAAGGCAAAAGGGACACTGAGTGGGCAGGTCATCGTCCCAGCCAAGATTCTGCCCCTTGCTAGCTTTCCGACTTTATTGCTGCTGTTATTAACAGTTTCTTTCCTTTCTCTCCTTTAAAAACCCACAGAATCTCTATGTATGGCCCACTTTTCCCAAAATGGTTCCTTTAATTCTTAAATGAGCATATTTACTCTTGTCTGATATCTATAAACTAGAAACCACTGATACTTAAAAAAAAAAAATCACTGACCAAAAAAAAGAGCTTTGCTGTTCATCCCCATGCATACATAATAATCACTGAGCTAATTCTTTTATACCTTTGTCAGCTTAACCAAAGCAGTCAAGACTCATTATTATATACCCGGATTACTGAAATGTGTAATTGCTCTGCTAATAGGTAACTTGCATCAACATGATTTCATATTTCTTCCTGAAGGTAAAGTGTCCCATTCTCTTGCCCATTTCCACAGAAACTGCATACTATTAAATAATAACAAATGAATGAATTTCAAAGTAAATATTCAAGACACTGCCTTATATATTTATCAATTCTAGAGTTAATTAAATTATACACAGTTAAGGTAATATATTTTCCTAGCAGTTTCCAGAGGTCAAAAGCATGATTCTCTGTGTAAGGTCCCACCATTTGTAAAATGAGAGAGCCAAAATAAATTATCACCTAATTCTGGTTGTAAAATATTATCTCTAAAAGAGTATGGGTACAAACACACATACTCTTGACCCAGTAATTTCACTTCTAGGAATTAATCCTACAGACAAACTTGCACGGGCACAAAATGATTATGTACAAAAAGATATTCATTGCAGCACTGTTTGGAATAGCAAAGGACTGAAAACAAACTGTCAACATAAGATGATTAAATACATTATGGTACATCCATACAGTGGAGTATTATATAGATACAACAAAAACTGAAGAAGTTCCTTGTGTAATTACATAATATAAAACCCAAGACATCATTTTAACTGGAAAAAAAGAAGTACAAAACATTGTATATAGAATGCTACTCTATGTCTAGAAATAGAAAAATTGGGTGTGGGGGACTCAGGATTTTATTATGTATGTGTAGAGTATCTCTAGAAAGATAAACAATGAATTGGTAACACTGTTGTCTCTGGAATAGAAACCTGGGCTGTTGATGGATAGAAGAAAGCAGAAGACTCTTCACTGTACACTCTTTACAGAGCAAAGGGAAAGGCTTTCTCTGCACTATGTAATTAATACACATCCATCAAAACAGCACAGTGAGAAAGACTACAGACCCAGGCACCTCTGCCTCTTCCCAGCTATGTGACTTTGGCGAGTTACCTAACCTCTTTGTTCCTCAACATCCTCATCTGCAAAATGAGGATAATAGTATAAACCTCTTAAATGTTTTTTTTTCCATTTCTTTTTAATTTCAAAAAATTAAGGGAGTACAAATGTTTTAGGTTACATGGATCACTTTTATAATGCCTGGTGTCCAGGTTATAGGTGTGCCCATCATCCAAATAGTGGTCATTATACCCATTAGGTGGGTCTTGCCCCTCTCCTCTTCCCCCCTCCCCCTGGTTGATTTCCATTGAGTTTTACTTCCCTCTGTGCACATGTGTGCTCATTGGTTAGTTCCAATTTAATAGTGAGTACATGTGGTGTTTGTTTTTCCATTCTTGAGATATTTCACTTAGGAGACTGGTCTCCAGTTCCATCCAGATTGTTGCAAAAGGTATTAATTCATCTTCTTATGGCTGAGTAGTACTCCATGGTATACATATACCACACTTTATTAATCCACTCATGAATTGATGGGCACTTGGGTTGATTCCACATCTTTGCAATTGAGAATTGTGCTGCAATAAACACTCGAGTGCTGGTGTCTTTTTGATGAAAAGTCTTCTTTTCCTTTGGGCAGATACCCAATAGTGGCATTGCTGGATCAAATGGTAGGTCTACTCTTAGTTCTTTAAGAAATCTCCATACTGTTTTCCATAGAAGTTGTACTATTAACCATTCCTTTCTCTCTAAATCCACACCAGCATCTATTGTTTTTGGACTTTTAAGCCATTCTAACTGAGGTAAGGTGATATCTCATTGTGGTTTTAATTTGCATTTCCCTGACGATTAGTGACATTGAGCATTTTTTTCATGTTTATTGGCCATTTGTCTTTCTTCTTTTGAGAAGCTTCTGTTCATGTCCTTTGCTCACTTTTTTTTTTTTTTTTTTGAGACAGAGTCTCACTCTTTTACCCGGGCTAGAGTGAGTGCCGTGGCGTCATCCTCGCTCACAGAATAGAGATGTTTATTTTTTCCTTGGTGATTTGTTTGAGTTCTTTGTAAATCCTGGATATTAACCCTTTACTGGATGTATAGCTAGTGAATATTTTCTCTCATTTTGCAGGTTGTCTATTTGCTTCATTAATTGTTTCCTTAGCTGTGCAGAAGATTTTTAGTTTAATCAAACCCCATTTATTAATTTTTGTTGTAGCCATGATTGCCACTGGGGTATTTAGTCATAAATTCTTTACCCAGGCCAATATCTAGAAGAGTTTTTCCTACATTTTCCTCTAGAATTCTTATGGTTTGATGCCCTCGATTTAAGTCTTTTATCCATATTGAATTAATTTTCATGAGTGGTGAGAAGTAGGGGTCCTGTTTCATTCTTCTGCATGTGGCTATCCAATTTTCCCAGCACTATTTATTGAAAAGGGCTTCTTTTCCCCATTGTGCATTGCTGTCTGCTTTGTTGAAGATCAGTGGGTTACAGGTAGGTGGTTTTATAACTGGGTTCCCTGTTCTGTTTCATTGGTCTCTCTATTTTTGTGCCAATACCATGCTGTTTTGGTTACTATAGCCTTGTAGTACAGTTTGAAGTCTGATAATGTGATGCCTCTAAATTTGTTCTTTTTACTTAAGATTGCTTTGGCAATTTGGGCTCTTTTCTCATTCCAAATGAAGTGTAGAATTATTTTTTCCAGATCTGTGAAGTATGACGTTGGCAATTTGATGGGGAATTTGTAGATCACTTGGATAGTAGGGACATTTTAACAATGTTGATTCTACCAATCCATGAGCATGATATGGTTTTCCATTTGTTTGTATCCTCTGTGATTTCTTTCCTCAGAGTTTTATAGTTCTTCCTGTAGAGATCTTTCACCTCCTGTAAGTGTTGTTGTGATGATTAAATATAAACTCAGTGAGTATACTCTAAATACTCACCATGACTTTATGCCTTCTGAATGTCAAACCATGTGACTGTACTGTCTCTTGAACAATTAAAAATAACAAAGATGGGGACTACAACAGGAACACCCTGTTATCTATTATTGCTTTAAGACAAACATCCTTAATTACTGTTTCTTTTAAGAGACTTCTTGGTAGCTGAAGCATGAGGCAGTGGGTGAACTCCTACAGGGAAACCACCTTAATGAATTCAAGGCATTCAGATTCAGTCTTCAAATACATAGTTTCGCCTTAGACAATGACATTTATTGAGCTTTCTTATTGGCATTCATATACCACATTTTCCTGTCCTTCTTCATCCCTTGCCTCCTTGAAGGGACAGGAGAAAGTTTCTCTCTAAAAACAACAACTCCTCTTCTCATTTATTAAGCCCATTTATAGTTTTCAGTTTGTGATTGCTGTTCTACATTGTATCAGATGAATTTCTATCATAATAAATATCTGCCTTTTTTTTACTGCATGATTCTCACAGAGCCTAGAAACATCAGTTCCAGGTCTGGTATTTGGAGATAGGCAGGGAAGACTGGTAGTCAGAGCTGCACAGCACATACACAAATAAATGCCTAACATTTTAGAGTTTGCCAAACACTTGTACAGAATTCACCTGAGTCAACCTTCACACATGTTCTATGAGAGCCAGAATTAAATAATCTATTCTACATAGAAGTTAGGAGACTTTAACAAGGTTGTAACTAGTAAGTTGCAAACTCAAAACTTAAACCAATGTCTCCTGACTCAAAATTCTGTGCTTTTCCAACTCCACTACACACTCTTATCACCCTAACATTAGTAGAAAACAAGTCAAGGTAACATCCTCTGCCTTCCAGGGCCTTCCTCTGCATTTCCTTCTGAGGTGTAAAAACATGCCCCATTTGAAAAATAAAAATGCTGGTGATATAATGTTAAGACTGAAAAGCAGAACACAGAATTATGCATACAGTGTGACTTCAACATATGTTCTGCTAAAAAAAAAAAAAAGTATAAGATCTATGACAAAAACTATAAAACTCGGATTTCAAAAATCAAAGAAGAACTAAATAAACGGAATATTTCATGTTCATGAACAGGAAGACTCAATACTGTCAAGATGTCAGTTCTTCCCAAATTGATCTAAAGCCTCAATGCAATTCCAATCAAAACCTTGGTAAGTTATTTTGTGGGTATTGACAAACTTACTCTAATGTTCACATGGAGAGGCAAAAGACTCAGATTAGCCAACACTATTTAAGGGGGGAATAACAAAGTCAGAAGACTTATACTAACAAACCTTTCCTATATAGCTACATGAATCAAGACGGTGCGGCATTGGCAAAAGAATAGGTAAATTGATCTATAGAAATGAATAGAGAGCCCAAAAGAATACCCACATATATATGAGTCAACTGATATTTGACAAAGGAGCACAGGTAATACAATGGCGCAAAGATAACCTTTTCAACAAATGGTGCTAGAACAACAGGACATTCAGATGCAAAAAATGAATCTAGACACAGACCTTACATCCTTCACAATAATTGACCCCAAGTGGATCACAAACTTAAATGTAAAATGCAAAACTATAAAACTCACAGAAGATAACACAGGAGAAAATCTAGATGACCTTGGACATGGAGAAGAGTTTTTAGATACAACACCAAAGGCATATAACGAATTATTGATAAGCTTGTCTTCACTAAATTAAGAACTTCTGCTCTGAGAAAGACACTGTCAAGTGAATGAGAAGACAAGCCACAGACTGGGAAAAAATATTTACAAAAGAGGCATCTGACAAAGGACTCTTATCTAAAATAAAGAACACTTAAAATTCAACAAGAAGAAAACAATCTGATTAAAAAATGGATAAAAGACCTTAACAGATACCTCACCAAAGAAGATATAGACGGCAAATAAGCATATGAAAAGATGTTCCACATCATATGTCGCTAGAGAAATACAAATTAAACAACAATGAGGTATCACTATATGCCCATTAGAATGGCCAAAATCCAGAACACTGACAATGCCAAATTCTGGTGACGATGTGGAGCAACAGGAATTCTCATTCATTGCTCGTGGTGCCACTTTGGAAGACTGGCAGTTTCTTACAAAATTAAAACATACTCTTACTTTACCAGCCTTGGTATATACCAAAATAAATTGAAAGCATATGTCCACACAAAAGCCTATACACAGATATTTATAGCTGCTTTATTCATAATTGTCAAAATTTGGAAGCAACCAAGATGTCCTTCAGTAGGTGAAGAGATAAATAATGAATGAAATATTATTCAGTGCTAAAAAGAAATGAACTATCAAGCCATGAATAGACATGGAGGAAACTTGAATGCATATAGCTAAGTGAAAGAAGCCAACCTAAAGGCTATCTATGGTATGATTCTAACCAAACGACATTCTAAAAAAGGCAAAACTATGGAGATAGCAAAAAGATGAGTGGTTGTTGGGAGTTAGGGGAGAGGGAGGCATGAACAGGCAAGGTATGGAACATTTCTACCACAGTGAAACTATCCTGTACGAACGGTGGCTACATGTCAGTATAATTTTGTCAAAATCCAGAAAATGTACAACACCAAGAGTGAACCCTAATGCAAACTATGGACTTTGGGTGGTAATGATGTGTCAATGTAGGTTCAATTGCAACAAATATACCACTCAGGTGTGGGATGTTGGTAGCAGGGCTCTGAGTGTGGGGGACAGGAAGTATATGGGAACTCTATACTTTCTGTTCAATTTTACTGTGAACCTAGAACTGCTCTAAAAAATAGTCTATTTAAAAGGAAAAAAATCTTTTTAAAAAAGTTTCAATTGTCAAGGGAACTTTTAAAATATAGGAACTTTTTGGAATAAGCACTAGTTTTAAAATAGTGATAGGATGATTCTCTGAAGATCATTTTGGTCTGTTATAGTTTGCTAGAAAAGCCCCGTGAAGATGAGAACGGAGAACACATTGCTTGAGCTTTGGATGTAGCCATCAAAAGTCTGCCCCTGCTTCAACAGGGCTACAAGCCCTTGTTCTATCCACCCAGCTGGAAAGGTGAGGTCAGTCCTCACACTGCTCTACAGAGTGCACCCAATCCTCTCATGCGGTCTTGCTTCTACCAACAGAGGAAAAAGTTCCCATAAAAATAGTTCACACTAAGGTATCAGTTATTGCAAAGAGAAAACAATGCTTACATACAAAGAAACAATATAATGACAGGAGTTTTTTCAATCAAGCAAGGGCCAATGGGAGAGGTCTAATACCTAATGGGCAGGCAACCTCTGCCTCCCTCTCATAGCATGGTGTGCAGCCGCTAGACAGGTCTACCAGCACACCTCCACCCTATTCACATTCTCATGAAGGATCATTTACCTTCTGAATCTAAATCATCTTCACCCTCAGGCAATATTTTTCATTTTAGGATGCACACCATGGCATGTTCCTGCCGTAAGATCTCTGTACTTGCTGTTCCCTCTGAAAATGTACTTCCTCAAATACCCACATGGCTTGTTCCGTTGCATGAAAAAAAGATCACCACTGAGATAGTTCTGACTCCCTTGATTACCCAGGGCCACATCTTCACATTTCTCTAACTTTGGGACTCAGGGGTCACTGATAGGTAATCAGCATGTTAGAGCTGGAAGGGACCACAGATACCACCTATTCAGTGGTTCTCAGATTTGGCTTATCATTAGAATTACCCCTGAATCTGTGTGTGTGTGTGTGTGTGTGTGTGTGTGTGTGTGTGAGTGTGAGAGTGTGTGTGTGTGTGTGTGTGTGTGTGTGTGTGTGTGTGTGTGTGAGAGAGAGAGTTAATCAACAAAACTTCATAGGCTCTACCTCCAGGAACTAGTGGATCTGAAGTTGGGGCTCAGGAGCTTACATTTTTAAAAACACCTCACACATCTGGGAACCACTGTCCTCAGTCTACCACTTAACTTTTTTAGAAAAGAGAGATGGGGTGACATTCCCAAAGACACAGTGACTTCAAGGCAGAGAAGACCCCCAGATCACGAAATCAGGATAGAGAAGATCCCCAAATTAAAGATCCACTATATCTGATTCTAGTCTAGAATGTTAAGTGTGAAAGCTAAATTTAGAAAAAGAAAATTAGTAAGTGGAAAAAAATAGCTTAACTTTACTAAGTTCTTTTTTTGCCTTTGGGCAGGGTGAGGCATGAAAGTGAACAGATATGGCACAATGAGAGAAAAGGATTTTCATTCACATCTGTTACATAAAGACCTGAAAGTAGTTTTGGTTTTTTTGGTTAACCTTTCTTAAACCCTTCAAGACAGGAAGGTTGATGGATGTATGTATACCTGATACCCCATACATCCCCCTGGGACCCCATAAAAGGAGAGAGAATTCCCAGGAACCTTGGTGTTTTCACAGCCCACAGGCTAAACTCCCTTCAGTGAGTTCTGATTGGGAGCTCAATTATAATCTTAGATGGGTCACAAGTTATCGCTCTCACCAATTCCCACCAGGGCTTGCTACATCACTGTTCAGCAGTTATTCAGCTTTTGTTACTATAACAATAAAAGGATAAGGCTAAGCTGGAGCCTGACTCACAACAGGAGTCATGACAGGAGAACCAGGAATCGCAGACAGTGCAGTGAGTGTTCCAGGTCAGCACAGAGCTGAGCAGGAACTGGAGGGGAAACGGCTTCAGAAGCTGCCCAGTGACTGGCCTGCAGACCCCACAGCTGGAGTCACTTGGACTTCTGTCTGGAACACTGTCATTCTGGACACAATTAGTTATGGTGACTAATAACAGTGTTCTACCTTGTTACATCATCCATGCTTACCCAAATACGATCCAGACAAAAGTTTATGTCAGTTGTCAGCCTCTATGAAAATCCCCTACACTGAGACTGCTCTGATTTATTCCCAGTACATGATGTATCCTCAGAGGAAAAGATGAATGTTCTTGAATCCTAAATCAGACATGACACTGCAGCAATATTAAATCACCACTGTAATCCTTCATTTATTCACTCAATCAGTCTTGAATTACATCAACCAGCGGAAATAAACTCTTCTAACTAGTCAAAGAAAAATTCTCACAGCACATAAAATCAGTAAAAAGGGAAGGAATGCAGGAAGGGCACACGAGCTTGTGACAGCAATAACCCAATGCAACTGAAAGAGTCACACCCAGCAATTTACAGCCTCCTGGTGAAGCTGTTACAAAGCACAAGACCATCAGCTGACTAGGGTTTCATTTTTTTCTCTACTCACTTCATTCGACCTGTCCAACAGCTACATTTACTATTAAGTATTATCAAAGTAGAATGGTTTTCAGTTTCTATGCGCAGAACACAGTGGAAAATACTCTTCCCATTCCTATAACCTGCGTCATGCTTTTTTTTAATGATCTTTTACTAGAATCTTCAGAATTCTTTGGTCCGTTGCCTTAGCATCTCTCTCTCTAAATCTGTGACTATTTTTGTATTTCCTAGTCAGTAATCCTAACTGCTATAAATAAAGACTTGTAGTAAAAAATCATGGTCAGCTTATCCATGTGAAGCACTTCACTTCGTGAAAATACACCCTGGTTTCTGTACTTACTTTCTTTCTTTTTTTTTTTGTTGGTTATTTTTTAAATTTTTTTTTTTATTTCAGGGTATTAAGAGGGTACAAACATTATGGTTACATTTTATGTCTTTGCCTCACCCAAGCGCGGGTTCAAGGCATGCCCTTCCCCTCTACAATGCTCCCTGTGACCTTTAGTTGCGGGTTTACCCCTCCATCCCCCTAATCCCTGGAGAGTATTACTACCGTGTGAGCACCCTGGTATTCATCAGTTAGTACCAATTTGACGGCGATGTACTTACTTTCTTGTTAAGCAACCACCACAGACAATTTAAGGATTTTCCTTTTTACACAGAATTAGTTCACATAAATATAAATAACACAGATATCTACACTCATTAATCCGCCTGCTTCTTCCATCCCGGTGATTCTAAAGCAGTACAGAGAGTTTATTCTGAATCCAAATTTCGAGATATGAAACTGTAAAGCACAATTGACTCTGAAGTGCTTTGTTTCAGTTCCTCTGAAGGGTGTGAAGGGTATATTTTAAAGACAAGATTATGGCAAGTTTTCTCTTGCCATCGGAGAAACGATTCACAAATAGGCTTAGCAAATATTCCCAGAATTCTCATATAAACAACCCCATGGACTTATCTAATTTGCTGGGAAAGTTTGAAAAAAATCAAAAGTTGTTAGCAGCTTTGCTATAGTCAATAATTTAAGAAAGAAAATTGGAAGCAATTATTTGAAGACTGTACCATATATCCAGCATCATATTTCAGAGTTACCAGATTTGAAGTGAGTTTTAGCAAGGAATTTTTTTAATGGCTAACCATCTAAGATGCCTTTCAGCAAACTATAGTTTTTTGTTGACTCTGGAATTTTGTGAAATAAATTGAACCCCAATATCTGTCATTATAGAGTTTAAGGGGAATGGAAATGAAGATAAAGAGGACTCTGTCTCGAAATGTTTCATGCCACATGAACCTCTAAGAGATGATCAAAATGTTTTTTTCTGCACTGAACTGTGTCAGTTTTACACTGTGGCCACCATAAGGCATGCAACATGATTCTACTGTACTTATGGAATCTTTCTCTTCATCTTTTCAATAACTGTAAAATCATGAGGATAAAAAAAAAAAAAACCAAAAAACCCTGCTTATCAGTGTGCTCAGCTAAGAAGACCACCTGAAAATACTAATTTAACATACCCAAGAGCAAAAAGGGAGTAGGAAGTCCTACCTAACTGCCACATGACTTGGACAAACAGATAACTCGTGAGCACTCTGGAGCCAGATCCTTCAGTGCAAGCTCCTGTCAATAATTCACTTTTACCTTCCAGTTGGCCCCAGTCCTAAAGAAATTCTGGAAACCAAGCACAGTACTGCAAATAACAAATATGTTTTCAAGATTGTAGGAAGGGGAAGAGAAAGCGGACAAGGTCTACCAAGATAACTGGTCTGACCAGAGACAAATTCAAATTAATTGACAAATATATGTCATCATTGTATAAAATTCTAATAAAAAAAAAAAGTCAGCATTAGAGAAGTAAATCTAAAGGAAAAGAAAATAAGGAAAAGGGATAATGGGTATAGAAACATTTTAAGTTTACAGTGTTGCTTAAATAAAAATGATCACAATTCTACCAAATAGCAAATTTATTCCAAGTAAGGGACAGCAGTTCATACCAAAAATTTTAGAAGTTTTTAAAATATTGTCGTGGCTCTGCATATTATTTTCTTCTTGGACACTCATTCCCTGTCCTTCACCCTAAATATCTATTTGGGGGTCTAGAATTCTACAGAATAATAAAAATAGGGAATATAGAAGGTCCTAATACTATATCTCAAAATCTTAGGAGAAGAAAGAATTTTTAAAATAATATGAGCCAACTACATAGCTTAATAGTTGAGAGCGAGGCACCGAGAAGCCAGGTTGTTGGCCCAGGGCTGTAAGGCCCCTGGGCAGCGGAGGTGGGGGATCGGGATCCAGAGGAACCGAGTGTCACTCCATTACTCTCTCCTATCACGCAGCTGCCCTTTCTTGATGAGAAACAGATAAAAACAGATATTATAAAAGTGAAATTCTTATCTGAACACTCAAATGTATTTTTCTAATATACCATATCATTACCTCTTCCTCTACAAGTATATCTCCTTAATTGAGTGAACAGCACATGAGTGAACAGCACATGACCGAACACTTGTAAAATGACTTCCCCACTTCTCCCTAACTCTCTAATCCACTGGGTTCTTATCCTGTGGCAGACTCTATCCCATTTTGTTGAGGTTCTACTAAATGATAAAGATTTTTACATGACATAAACTATATCCTGATTATTTTTAACAAAACCAGGAACTATATTTATGGGATATATAGTTTATGAGACATGTTAATTTCGAGAAAATTTCTGTAAGAAAAAAAATTTAGATGAATTTAGAAACTTACTTTTACACTAATTATGAGAATCTTTGGCTTAACCTTTGGCTGTCCTTACTATCTATCTACATAAGATTTTGGAATGAAATGTAATTCTCAAACAGTTTTTCCTTTTTATGTATGCGATAAAATTCTTTACAATAGTGTTTCAAGTTCTACTACCAATAAAATTAATGAATTCTTCCAAAGTGGATGAAAAAAAAATCAACCAAAAAGAAAATAGCAAGTACACTGTTACTCTCTTTAGACAAGCTACATTATTAAAATTAGTTGATCATAATACATTTTTCTCATGAAAAAGATTTTTCCAGAGGAAGACTAGGCTCTCTCTCTTGCTACCCTGGCCTTCAGCCAGAAAACCCACCACTGGCCACCCACCATGCAGACTATGAAATGAGAACTCCTAGTCCTGTGCCCCATCTACTAGCTTTGGTGGTACTTCAGGACTGCCAACTTTTTTCCTGATAATTACTGTGAACAGTATTGTTCAAGCTTTAACAAAAGACAAGGATGTAACCATTTCTTACATGTTAGCTCCAGCAGAGGTAATGAAAAGTTAAGAACAAAGTAGATGGGTAGTAGAATCACAGAAAAAATACCCACGTTTACACCTATTCTATAAAAGAAAGATTTTGTCTCTGCATATCCCCCAATGACCCCATTCCTCCTACTTAGAAGCACTTTTGAGAAACTGTCAGATCAATACAATTCCATCTCCTTGGTATGTAGTGAGTTAAATAAAAATTTATCTGAGACTTTGAAATAGAATTAAAGTTTCAAACCTGTTGTGGAGTCCCTTGAGATCAGTGTTCCTTCCTACCCCTGCATGTTTTCGAATCTTTGTGCATAAAAGAGTCTTGCAAATCCTCCCAGCACCAGAAACGGCATCACTCACACATCTGGCAGAATCTTGCCAGCCCCCTGGCTGGTATGTGGTCTTCGCTGTGCCGCCACACATCTCCTAAGTGGTTTGACGTTCTTCCGGTTTATCCCGACCATCAACATGGACTTGGACACAAATCTTGAAGTTCCTTTGTTATTTGAGGGATAATCCACAGTGACCAGCAGTTCTAAACAATCATTTCACTCCCTATATAGTATGAGAAAAGCTACTTGGCAGCAGCCTACTAATTTCCTCTTTCAAAAGTTGAAAAAAAAAAAAAAAAAAGGAGTGGGGAACATTCATTTGTTACGTAAATTAAGCCTGCCAATGATTTAGGAAGTCAGTTGCATCCATCACGTTATAAAACATGCTGTCTGCAAATTCATTATAAACACAGGCAAGTCCAAATCCCTCTTCCTACTTTTGTTCCTAAGCTTGTACTCCAGTTCGCAAAAGACAAAACACTCAACAGGTTGAGCAGCTTGGAATGACTCACTCCATCTGTCCTCCCTAGCTGGAGATTATGTAGTAGTCAATTAATTGGTCACAAGACCTATTCATATGGCTCTGAGCAAATGCAGTGACTTGCCTTCAGCTGCAAGGTTGTTCTGACATTGGCCACACCACCCTCTTAATGGTGTCATGTGAGCAAGCATCAGCTGACGGGTCTTGCTCTGCAACCTTGCAAAATCCTACCGATAGCAAGTGAGAGATGGTTACCCACAACAGCCAAATGCAGGACTTAATGTACAGGAAGTACCACAGGGTGGGGGCAGAGCAGGGACATAGGGACATATACTTGCTTTAACGCAAGAAAAAAAATTGGTAAGAAAAATAATGATAATAAGAAGTAATAAGCCCTCAAAACTTGTGCTGAATTCCTGGGCATATCCAAGTTGAGAAAGCCCTGAACTATCAAAACCCCAGGACAAAAGCATTCAATTTTGACTTCTGACACTAACACACCTCATCTGAAAAATGAGAATATAGCATCTGAAAATGCTATAGAATCAATATGATTCTGTGCGTTCGTGAAAAAAACATTTCATTAGAAATAAAAATCACCAGTCCCTGGAACATAGGTCAAATTTTGATACACAAAAATACAAGGGATTGCCCCTACCTCTATTCTTTTTCCTCTTCCTAGTCCTGTAAGTTGGCTGAAGAAAACATTAATGGATCTCTAAAAGCTGATGAACGTTTGACTGGTTCTTTGGTTTCAGAAAGTTTTAAATTGTATCTTTATATATGGCAGCCATATATTTCACTCCACAAGTGTGAGAAAAACTAACCATGTCATGTCAGAGCCCTCAGTTCCCTTAAGACATCATTACGTATGTGACCCCTTAAATTCCTACATAATGAGCTCAAAAAAAGATCTTAAATACACCCTCCCTTGAGAATTAAGATTGCAACACACCTATGACAACAACTTGACTTCTTTGTGGCACAGGCTAAACTGATAGTAAGCTTAAGCTTAAAGCTTAACTGCCATGGCCATAGGCTGATTGTGGGTTTTTTCCCTTGTCTTTAAAATCACTTCCTCTTTTTAATAGAGAATCAGAAGATTACTTACACAAGCACTATAAAAACTTTAGGCACTTTCCACTTTAGGCACCAGACAGCTCAGTGAGCAAAGGCTGAAGGTAAAGGCTCCATTGAGTAAGAACCCGCCTGCCTGAAAAGTGATGCCCCAAATTAATGTCTCCAATTCACCTAAGGTTTAGCTAGTCTAGAATCACAGGAGAAGCCAAAGTATGGGTTCAATGTAGGGGATTTAAAAATGCTCCCCAAACCCTGAATTTTATAAAATATGTAGTGGATTGCTAGGGGAACACACCCCACTTTTTATGTATAAAAGATGAATTTTAGTTTTAAAATTTAAATCTCTAAATGACATTTATCCAAGATCTGATAAAAGAACATCAACTCTCTATTTAAACATCTATTCTGTATACACTTTTACCCAGTAGTTAGCCCCCAAAATGTTCAATCATTCTAATATGTGGCTTTTACATTTTCCAGAGGCTTCAAATAATGTTGTAAAAATGCAAATTTTATCCCTTATCCAGGTGGCGCAGACATTTTAAATGATGGGAATAATAGGAGATAAAAATGACAACATGGTTACAAAGGACAATTGGATGAAATAAGGATCCATCTGCAATGAGAAAGAATTCTCTTAAACAGAAACTAAACCAAATGGCACAGGAAACTCTAAACCCCTATGTGTCTCCTTTGCTTAGCAGCCCTCGTTAACTCAGCACTTACTGTGTGCCAGTTACTGTCTCTCCCTAACTTCAGTCAGCACACCTTTAGCCACCACTTCCTTGGTAAATCGGTGTTGAAACGTTAGCATGCTTGTATGAACACAAATTGCCGGGGCTACCCTCAGGGTTTCTGATTCAGCAGTTCTGAGGTGGAGTTTGAGAATTTACATTTCTAACATGTTCCCAGGATGCTATTGCTGCTGGTCTGAGAACCACACATTTAAGAATCACTTCCTTAGTAAAAATTCCATCTTCCCCATGAAGACGTTCCTGATTACCTAGGCTAGATGATCTTTTTGTTCTTGAATGCCTCTGTAATATCTTTTAACCACATTTTAAATACCTAACACGTAATTGCTTTGTAATAGTATATATGTCTTGTGATCCTAACTGGATTATAAATTCTTTAAGTATAAAAACTGGGTCTTGACATTCATCTTTGTACCTCATATAGGTTTTACCCATGGTAGATGGCCAACAGATACTTTCCAATTGGTTTAATAACACTAATTATTTGCATGAAAGCTATGATATGAATCTACCTGCAATAAGCAGTGGGCTTCTTTGACAGTCTGATGCATACACTCTGATCAGGAGGGTGCTCGTACACTCACACTCCATTTCTCCATTTCCCTCTCGTTTACTACAGCAAAAGTTCCTTAGAGGCTTTAACATCTTGTGAATGTGACTTATTATGATACCTTAACAGAAAGGACTTTCAGATTTTTTAAAAGTGAAAATGCCATTTTCTCTGTTATTCGGCTTAATAACGCTTAATTCTTCAAAATCTGATAAAATGTAATAATCCAGAGATGTATTTCAAAACCACAACTGTAATACTTAAAAGGGATGCCTATGACCCACAATTTCCTGTTTAAATAGGAGCTCTAAAATTCCTTCAGTAAATGGAAAAACAATAATTGTACCATCACAACTTTTCTTCTGAGACATCACAGCAGCTCAGAGAGTAGCTAAAAGGAGGTATGTTTAGATCTTCAATGCCCAAAAGTCTGTTCTCTCCCTCAATCCAATCTCCCTGTTTTCTCAATCTTCTCCCTCCTGAAATGGAATTATCCTCTCACATAGGTATTCATACTGTTATTCATTATCATGCTGGGTACCCTGCTCTTAAATATCAAATCATATACATATTACAATTTATCACCAACCCTACTTATAACCCTATTCTATTTCCCTCACATAGCTCAACCAAGTATCACAGAAAATAAGTTGGGTTATCCAATGTTTACACATTTACAAAAGTGTCTGCAATCACTGACTGGATTCCAATACACCACGTGTATGTAGTTCAATATGTTGACTGAAACAGTTGCTGCCATCACTGATACTTTCACAATATAGATGAACTTAATAAAACATTGGCAGGAAGGACCAGAGAAGCATGGAAGTATGATGAATCCATGTGATATATGGAAGGAAGGGAGAATACTGGTTCAATTTTTTAAGCTTCTATCTGAACTGTTTGCAATCTCATATCCCAGGTACTAAGTGGTCTCGCAGAAGAGTGCCTAGTTATCAGTCAATAAATGGCGTATGTATCATTTAGATCACCGGAGGCAAGTAACTGGTACTCAAGACACCAGTCCGACCTCTTTAGCCCATGGCGAAAATCTCTAATCAATCAGAACACTGTTTCCTGTTGTGCCCAGACTACTCTCCTTCCGAATCTTTTCAGTGCAGCGCTCCCAGGTCCCACTTCCAACCCAAGATTTGACATCTGAGAAAAAGCCCATTCCCATGCCTGATGTAGGGTTGGAAGAATTAAATTCAGGGAAGTTTCAAAGTAAGTATTCATGCATTTTTGCATTCCCTTGACCACTCTTCACATGATGAAAAGCAGTGATCACAATATGTAATGAAAAATTAATTCAAAGGCCACAACTGAAGTGGATTTGAAAAGAGAAAAAACTAAGGCTAATATAGGTCCCCCTAAAGTCCTGTCTAATTATTCTTATCTAATAAATCTTTCTATCAAGAATCTTTCTCTGCCTATTCACATTATCTTAACGAGCAAAAAGGAAGAATGCAGGAGGGGAGAGAGTGGCAGGGGGGTATGACCCACAACAGTGTAACTGAGCCTCCTCTTTATCAGGGTGATTCCCTCTCTTCCACAATGTCTTCTCCATGCCAAGAAGAACTGATCACAAACCTTTCTACCAGTGATTTTCAAAGCCTGGTTCCCAGAAGGAGACACAAAAAGGTTATGGGATGCTGTTTCTTGATACGAGTATTGGTGCTGTGAACACACAGCAAGCGGAACATGTATACTTTTTTGTGTATATATTATAATTCAACATGAAATTTATTAAAAACAAAAACCAAAAAGGCCCTCACACTAGGCTAGAGCAAGTAGACTAAAAAAAAGAGGATGTGGGAGCATTTTTCAAGCAATGTGCTTTAGGGGAACGGGCTTTGGAGACTGATCCAGGATTGGAACCAAATCTGTCAATACGTGGCTGTTTTCAGAAATGTGGTCATGGATAGCTCCTAACAGCTAAGCAACACCCCATCCTCACAACACCAGTTCAGTGTGCAATCAAAAAGTAACATACCTGCCCTAATGCCACCTAAACTCAACTGACAAGCTGAACACTCAGGAAATTTGGCAATATGTGCAAACTCAGTCATATAGGTTAGATAATGCCTCGAGTTAGCTAGATCCACCGAGTGCTTACTTTATGTGCCAGGCATCATTCTACATGTTCCATTTAACACAGGAAGTAGACAGTAGCAATATCTTAACAGATGAGAAGAATGAAGCACTGAAAGGGGAAGGAACTACCCAACGATGTATTAATAGCTTGTCAGTGGCAGAGCAAGGAATTAAGCCCAGGCATCCTTGCTCACGAGTGAGCGCACCCTGTTCAACTGCACAATATTCTGCATTTGACTATCTGTGGATAGATTTTGGAAAAAGTTAGGAGGAGGTAGGTAGATATCACTGACTGAAAAATCAAGTCAAATTATTTCTCCTACATCTCGAATCCCATGCCACTTGGAATGTTTAAATTCTCACTAATTCAGTTCACTGAGAACAAGGTCCCAGTCATGTGCTTTGCGGGTGACTAAGTGTCTTGTCGGACACCTTCCCATGAACCCTGCCCTATTTGCCTGTAAACAACCCCTGTGCAGGAGCCAAGCACACCAGCCACCTGGCAGGACCCTGCTCTGTCCTCCCCGCTCCACCCTGCCCAGTCCAGCACGTTAGCTAGGGACAGACTTCTAAGCAGAATGATTTTTTTGATCCACACAAAATTAGCTTAAATGTACAATAAAACCAACCAGTATAACTGCTTTGACTTAAAATGTAGAACCACCTAGGAGATCATTTGGTTTTCAGATTCAGATAACAGTTACATGAAAATTCACGGTGATCTGCAGTTCCTAGTTATAATCTAGATTATTTTCTACTCCCATGTCTCCATACTTCAAAGAGCAAAGCATTTGGCACCCAGCGCACAGAAGGCACTCTGCAACTGAATGAATGAATGAGTGGTACGGCTTTATAAAAATCTGTGACACATAGAAAGATAATTATGTTATAATGTTAAATAAAAAGAGAAGGATACAAAATTGTATATGCACTTTGGTAGTACGTATGCTTTTTAAAAACCAAAAGTAGAAAAAAGAAATATCGGGATACCTTTGAGTAGCCAGACTAAGGACACTTTTGAAAAAAATTTTTCCGTATTTTCCAATTTCCAGTAATAGGTATGTATTATTTACAAACAAAGAGTAAAACTTTTTTAAAAAAATTCTTATCAGTAACGATTTCTTTATTCTGCAGGCTTTATTGTAAGGAAATTGTCAGAGTCAAAACAATCTCAGACGGCTGAAAGGAAAAGCAAAGCACTCACCCTGTAAGGCCTTCAACATAATTGCTATCATAAATATTTACACAAGCCAGCAAAAGTATATAGCTGCAGCTCTTACCCTCTTAAAGTATCTAACTAAAACAAAACAAAAAACAAAAACAAACAAAACTTCACAATTTCCATTTGGAAACCTTGTTTAGTACCAAGCAGCAATATACATAACAATGACAGAAATTTTTAAACCACACACATTATACTTTTTTTCGAAAAAGTGCTACTCAAAAGCTATCTGACCAAGTACCAGCACGCAGACAACACAGAGATAAGGAAAAGAAAGATAACACTCTAGGAAATCCCCAGCCTAACAAGTGAAACAGTAGCTCTGGGAGGAGAATGAAGCAATGTTTGTAACTATTTCATATCTAAACTTAAACATGAAAAAGAGGCAACCAGGTCAGGCCTGTTAACAAGAGGTTGTGAGGCTTTGCGGTGTAACTCGCTGCCCACAAAAAGGGGCATTGCTTATCTTTTTGTCTCAGTAAAATGATTCACCCTTTTTCAAATCACCCAGATAGCCAGTACTTTAAAGACTTTCATGACATTTTTTTTAAGGGTCCAATATCAGACCTCAATCTACATTCTTTTTTATGTATTATTTTTACACCCCATCCCCAGGTTTCACTGAAATTAACAACAGCCACAGGATTATTTTTAAGATTGCCAAAAGTTAGAAACGCATTAGCAACAAAATATTAATTACATAACTTCTAAAGTTTCACTCTGATTTCAAGCCAGGTTGTCACTAGCATCTGGATGTAGGAAAGGTATCATTAGTCCAGACCTGCTCAAGAAGTTGGAAGCTGAGCTACTGGGTTGGGGCCATCATCTCTGGAATCACTCATAGGTCTCTCATTCTCTGCAAATCATGTAATCAGGCACACAGTTACAAAGTAGAGTAGAAGGTGCCTTGAGGAGTTGTTGCAGAAATTCTTTTTTTTTTTTTTTTTTTGAGACAGAGTCGCACTGTGTTGCCCGGGCTAGAGTGCCGTGGCGTCAGCCTAGCTCACAGCAACCTCAAACTCCTGGGCTCAAGCGATCCTTCTGCCTCAGCCTCCCAAGTAGCTGGGACTACAGGCATGCGCCACCATGCCTGGCTAATTTTTTCTATATATTTTTAGTTGTCCAATTAATTTCTTTCTATTTTTAGTAGAGACGGGGTCTCGCTCTTGCTCAGGCTGGTTTCGAACTCCTGAGCTCAAACAATCCACCCGCCTCAGCCTCCCAGAGAGCTAGGATTACAGGCGTGAGCCACAGCGCCCGGCCCAGAAATTCTTATTCATCACATTCGCTCGCTCTACGTACCTGACAAAAAATGGCTCCACAGTGCTGCCAGTTTTCAGTGCTCCCATCCTCCCCATCAAAACTGTCATTATTCTTATGCAAGTTGTTGGAATTGTTTAATTCATTAGAAGCATGTTTGAAAAAATATTGAGCGAACTCCTGGCTACCTCCATCTCCCTTCCATTTAGATATACAGCTATGACATAATTAAACTTTTCTATTGATGCTTTGGAACTTTCTGATGTTGATGCCTGGATTACTCAGCATGTGATGCGGAACTGTACAGTCAGTCACAGTCAAGTCCTAAGATGCTGTCAGTATTTAGAAGCAGCAGCTCATGTGCCCAAAACCACAAGCGAAGCTTTAGCCACCTGGGCTGAGCATGAAGGCCCTCTGCGGTACCTTTCATTCATTCTGTACCTTCTCATATGCCTTGTTCCGTTCAGGTAAACTACGCACCTGGGTCCCCCACTAAACAGGTCTATGAGTCTGCCAGGAGAAGAGTATTTTTGTGAAAAGGCCTGTCTCTTACATTTATAACATTTTAAAGCATTTGTAATTTTTTTTAATACTTACAACATGCAGATAAAACTATCTCACAGGGGAATAAATAATTCAATCAGTTTACTGTAAATGACATCATATAAATAATAACTATTATTATTGCCACTGGGGTAATTTTGGAATTACTAGTTATTCATTAATATATATTATAATTAAATAAGCCACCAAAAGGGATTAAATTAAAGAGCATTTGATATTTCTTTAGAGTTTATAATGGCATCTCATTGATTTTGCAGAACAATTTATGAACTTACTTCTAAAATATGTTATTGAAAGACTTAGGACTCCACTCATTTATCCTTTCAAATACGTGATGTGCCAGGCCCTGTTCAGGACGCTGATGATACATGAACAACGCTGAACAAAACCCCCGTCTTCATGAAGTTTACATGATAGTGGCAGAAGAGAGAACCAGTAATTTAGAAAAATAGTTGGTATGCCAAAACAAATGGTAACTGTCATAAAAGATGATGAAGCAGGGCAAGGGTAAGCAACGGAGAATACTGAGTGGGAGGGAGACTCACCTAATTATCCATCCCGCTACATGGAGAGTAAAGACTCAGGTTAAGGAAAAACCTAGAAGCCTTGGGCTTCTTATGGTCGCTGGTATAAATAGTTGTAAATAGGATAAAGAGGTAAATGAAATTAGTGAGCTGACAGTCTCGAGGCACATGTAGTGATGGCGTAACAGGGCTCCTCGTGTTGTGGGAGAAGGTCTTGTCAGAATACCCAGAGTACTAGGACCCTCCCTTCACTCACCACTGGTGATATGAAGGCTGAGCAAGAAGTTTCATCCAGAGCATATGGTGCTCCTGGTTCCCTCGTGACTCGGGCCAACGGACCTACAGCAACTTCCATCACAGCTTCCAATGCTGCCACCCTAGTCCAAGCCCTGTGTCTTGCCAGGACTGCTGCAATAGCCTTCTTATTAGTACCCCACACATTCTTGTCCTGCTACAAATCCATTCAATGGAATAGTCAATGTACATAACAGAATAACAAAATTAATGAGACTTATTCAAGGAAATCTATATAGAGGTTAAGTTAGTGACAGCAGATGCTTCTCTCCTGTTTTCCTTCAGTTCTGGTTTGACATGCAACAATAGTGATACCTGGCATAATATAGCTAAAATTAAAAGCTTCCCATATAATAAATTTATCATTGGCAAATTAAGTGAGAAAGACTCTTAAAGTGCTTTAAGAGGTCTAATAGCCACAGGACTAAGAAAGCTGCTTGGGAGTTGAGAGAAATCAATTTATGAGAAGAGAAGCCTGGGAAATCAAAGGCTGGGAAAAAAGTATTCAGCTCTGAATCAGCAGACTCTCATTTCTCTGAGTCAGTTCCACATGATAAGGCTGAGTACTAGGAACTCGGGAGATGCCAGCAACCAGATGAGGAGTCACCATCAGCAGTGTCCCTGCTGAGACAGGGTGTCATACCAGGGAAAAGAACCCTGGATGAGAAGGCAAGAGCTGTATCTAGTTCTGGCCCAGTCATTCAGTTCTCACATGACTCTGGGGAGAGACACTCAGACTCTCTGAGCCTCAGTTTCCTTAGTTATAAATAAAAGGGTGATGATGATACTTACTCCACCTATCTTGGAGGGTTGTTGAAGATGTTCAATGTGAGCATTTGAAAGTCCCTTTGAAAAAGTATAAAGCTCTAGACAAATGTGACATGTTATTTTTTATACACACGAGTCCAAAAGGACTAACTGTCCTATTTGAGTTACTAAGCTCATAGATGACTCCATTGTATTTATACAACATGAAACCAAGATAAATGACTTTGGCCACAAGGACATCTGGCAAATAATGATTTTACCCAAGAAAGTCAAGCACCTCCTCACCCCACATCCACCCCCCAAAAATGCAGATAATTCTCTGGAAGCTCCAGGCAATTAGCACTCTAAAATAGACTTATTACAAAGTTCCTTGGAAACAATAAACTCTGGAATACATTAGTGCAACAGCTAGAAAATTATATCTATGAAATAATCAGCTTTCAAATTAGTATAAGGCATTCTCTCTTCCACTGATAAATCCCCCTTCAATCCCTGTGCACCTTCAATCACATCAATTTCCTCTTCTAAAATACCCTTCATCTAACTCTACAAGCCAAATCTTCTAAGTTCTTTCAGGACCCAAACCAAGGGCCATCTGTTCTGTAAAAACTTCCCACAATAGCCCTTTTCTGAAAATGTTTCAACATCTGTAACGGGTAGACAGAATTGACTCTATATACAATGCCTCCCAAGGATTCTCTATTCACTTCTTATAGCTCAGAACCTCCCCAGCTACAACCATGGTTCGACTTTTCCCTTGGCTATACTTTAGAACAACAGTCCCTGTGTCTTACATATAGCCATGGATCATGGTTTAGAGAAGAACAGCTGCAAGCCATGCACAATTCCCATAAAAGAACATGTGTGGAAGTGGTGTTTATTCAAGGTTACCTTGAATTTTTTAATAAATAATTTCAAAGTTTAGCACTTTAGCTGCTATTACAAGGTATTAATCTCTCCTCACATCTCATCAGATACACCAGAATGTCAGAACGTCTGCGAGGAATTCCTGAGCCAGATAATGAACTTCTTGAAGACATGGACATCTTTAATTTCTTTTGTGTTATGTTTGTGCAGTTAAGCTAACATTGAGCAGAGAGAAGACACTTAGTAAGTAGTTATTAAATTAGATCCTTTTAAATGAACCTCCTTTCTGTCATATTTACTAAGGCTGGCTTGCAAATAGCTGTTCACCTAAGTTCTGAAAATAGTTGTCTCTCAGGGACAACAAAACCTCATTATACCATGGCTCAATGTGACACAGATTCAGATATTCTTTTGAAAAATAATTATACATTTGAAATCTGACTGTATTTGATTAGTCCAAAACCCAAGCCAATGCTAACCCTGATACCAATTCTTAAAGGGTTTCAGTCATATTCCATTCAGTAGAATTGCCATGAATGTTGACTTCATTTTATTTATTACAGAAGAATTTCCAAGGAAAATGAATAAACTTCTTAGGGAGAAGTTTTCTTAGCAGAGAGAATGTTTAGTATTCATGACAGTAATTTTTCTGTCTATAAGAGCTACATTCAACTTTGAGGACATTACAAATACAAACTGGACCTAAGAATTTGATCTTTAGAGGTATATCATTTAATACAATAATTTTCAAATTATCCCCTGGAAATACAAAGGACTAATTCAAAGGGAGCAGTGTTGTCCACCAAAAAGATAATGCGAGCCATATATATAATTTTAATGTTCACCTACCCACATTTTGAAAAGCAAGAAACAGGTGAAATGAATTTTAATAATCTATTTTATTTAACCCACTATAGATAAAATCTTATTTCAACATGTTATCAATATGTTGAAAATTATTAATGAAATATTTCACATTATTTTTTTGTAGTATGTCTTCAAAAACCAATGTGAATTTTATACTTACAGAACATCTCAGTTCAGACTAGCCACATTTAAAGGGCCCACCAGCTACATGTGGCTAATGTTTACTAAATTAGGCAGCACAGTTCTAGAAAACTCTTCACAACAATCACTAACATGATGGTGGTACATGTGTATGATTTGCCTCTGTTCCATTCCCAAACCCCATCACAATGACCAACAAGAAAAGGTACAAAACCTGAACCAGTGGTCAGCGGGAAAGTTTGGAGGCTAGGATCTGAGTGTGCAAAGCTGTCAGTGAAACCTTAAAGACAGTCAAGAGGAAGCTGACCCATTTCCCCAACTCCTATGCAAGCAGAACTGAGAGGAATCATTACCTCTATTTACCAAACCATAAGCATGCATATTCGCCAATGTTAAATGCCATAATAATGAAAATCACATGACAAGGGAACTGAAAATTGAGGAATTATGAGATAACAAAGAAAACTCTGGAAATACCTGAACTAACTCTGGAGAAGAAAAAGCACCTTGCAGCAATCAGTCAACACTGGAGCGACTCTTAACTATTCACTCCTTTCCTCCACTCCTCTCTGGAAACCTAATCGATAAACAAATCTTGTTGGCTCTTCCTCTGTGTCCTTCTCATGGCATAAATGGTATGGGGCTTGTAAACTGAAAAAGCACTTTTATTTCTGTGCAGTAAAGAATGTTGCCACTCATTTGATACTCTGCATAGGCCTCTTTATACCTGTTCTGATACCTGGACTTTTAAGATTCCTGGATCATGTCTCAGGGCGCTTGGAATCTCTGGAAACATATACACACAGCTGCATCCAATGGGTACTCAAATTGCTTTGTTAGCACTCTGGGCCCTCTGACCTAAGTATCACTACGTAATCCCTCTTGAGATCAATATTCAGAAATAGTCTATCCAACCACTAATGAGCTGTTCTCTGACTCTTTTGTTTTCATTTCTACCCTCCCCCATTTTCCAGTAAGACTTTGACTAAAACCTCCTACCCTTGCAACTATCTTATTCCCCCCAAGCCTGATGCTGACTTGAATAATCTTGCAGTCCCTTGATAACTTCCTTTATTAAACCCCTCCTGGCTTCACTTTTTTATCTTTCAAGCCCTATGAGTCAGCACTTTGATTTCCTACCTCTTCTATCCTTCCACTGGACTGACCCCCAAAACCCATTTTAAGATATAGCCATCCATTCACCTTCTCCACTCCAAGGCTGCTGACTGCTACACAGTACTTCCACTGTACGGTCCCTTCTCATTATTTTAAGTAGTTATGTTTTATAAAGTGGCTAAGAACACCGAATTAGTGAATACTGAACCATTGCTTCTGGGTTAGGGTTAGGTTCCTGTAAGCCTCTGATTACATTTTCGTCTACTGATAAATACATAACTTTGTTTTATGTGTGCTGCTGTAAGCTCCCTGAAAGTAGATCATGTCTTATTCCTCCATTTGCTTCCAGAAACTAGCGAAGGGCTTGGTATACTGAAAGCACTCAATAAATGTTTGCTAACCTCAACTATACCCACATTCACCTTTTCCTCCACCTAGGGACAAAGTTTTGCTTTTTATAGTCTAAGAAAAAGAGAAGACAGCCCCTGACTCTGGACCTCATTGCTCATTGTCTCTCCTAAGGGCCACTGCTCCTGCTGTCAGTTGCCCCTACCACCTCTTACCTGTTTTCAAGCTTTCTATATATGGCATTTATTGCACTCAAGACTACTGCTATATGTAACTCTCATTTGTTATTCTACAGAATGCAGAGAACGTGTAGGAAAACAAACATGGAGGGTCACCTCTGATGGTTCGTATTGGCAGTGTGGGCAGAGTGGCAGGGCACTCTGTAAGCCTATGGAAAACAACTGCATTCCAAAAGAGAACTTCCTGCATTTCAACAGTGGCTGGTTATAACTGGTAAAATTCCTAGTATGACAAACATACCAACATGAGAACTCTTAGGGTTCTCAGTGCAGAAGAAACATCTAAAGCTCAGCATGTTCATGGACACTAAAAATAAAAATGAAGATCTAGAAGGGACTAGAAGCAATACTACCTGAGAGTGTTTAGGAAGAAACCACCAATTCCCATCAGAAAACTCCACCTTCTCATTTGTTGCTGCCCCCCTCCTCCACCCACACCCCTTTCCATTGCCTTGGGTTAGGTTTTCAAGAAACTGCTAAATAAATTCTAATCATGATAACCTGATATTTATTTTTAGAAAATCATCTGTAGACAAAATGGAAAGACAACAAGAGTAAAAAAGATTATGAGCACAAATATCCAAATGATTTAAAAATATGTATTGCACATCCAACTCTTCAAATAGATGGAAAGACAAAAATCTAAAAAGGTGCTAAATGAAGAAAAAAGAATAAAAAATAAAGGAATCTACCAAGCTGAGAGACCTAAATTCGTCTAATAAACCTTCACTGAGCACTTCTGTAAGGCTTCCTTTGTCTACTTTTTGGTATACAGGTTGGGTATCCCTTATCCAAAATGCTCGGGATCAGAAGTGTTTCCGATTTTGAATTTTTTTGGATTTTGGAATATTTGCATATACATGAGATATCTCAGAGATGGGACCCAAATTTAAACAGAGTTTACTTATGATTCATATACACCTTATACACATAGTCAAAAGGAAATTTTATACAATATTTTAAATATTTGTGCATGAAACAAAGTTTTGACGGTATTTTGACTATGAGCCATCACATATGGTCAAGTGTGGAATTTTCCACTTGTGGCCTCATGTCGGGGCTCAAAAACTTTAAGATTTTGGAGCACTTCGGATTTTCAGATTAGGAAGGCTCAACCTGTACTGTTAGCTCCTGTCACACATCTTACAACATAACAATAGGGAATAAACCTTCATGAACTAAACTCCTCAAGGGCAGGGATATATCTTATCCATTCTGGTATTCCAGCAATTCATTGTACCTAGAATACGGAAAATGCCAATAGATGCTTTTGAATGAACATTTACTGTTTGGGATCCTGTAAGTTGCAAGTTTTAGAGCTCAGAGCACACATCAGAAACATTATTATAAAGCATGCTCAGAGCACCTGGCTATACTATGAAAACCAGGTTAACTTATAGCCATCATTCTAACAAATAAATGAGCTAACTGTCCTTCATAACATATCGTCTTAACCATGGGAAAACGTTTTCTGAATGGTAAAAGCGTACTATTTTACACATACACTGGCCGCCTCACTCCCCCCGCCCTGCCACACACAGCTCTTTTAGAGGCTCTGAGGTCAAGGTGCAAAGGGTAGGAGAGCAGGCTGTCAAAGTCCAGTTTGGGGTCAGTCAATCTTTGCTTTTCACTACAGATCGTTGAAAATAAGATCAATTCTACAGCAATTCATCCAATTAATCCCTAGTCTCACTCTTCAAACCTTTAATGGCTCTAAACGAAAGAATCACAGCAGCATAGCAAACCCCTCTCCCCTGCCCCTGTAGGTAAGGCATTACTTCACCTAGAACAGCTCCACCACTGCCAGGCCTCAACCAGGTCACCCCCACCCCTGCAGGCAGAAAAAACAGACTCATTACTTTTAGTCAGAAACTATTCTATTCTTATATAAGCTTTTCACTTCACATTGTTTTCATTCTTAACTAAAGATGTAGTATGTAAGGTAAAAAAAAAGTAAAGTTGCTTCTACCACTCCATTATGGCCACAGCACACTTGATCAACAAAACTGAGCACCGGGAAATCCTGCCAGTGTGCTTTAGACAGCTGGGGACAGGGAGGTTATGGCAGTTTTTAGGTTAAATCCCGACTTGTGGTCAACATCAACCTGGGTGTTCCACCTGAATCTAGCTTGTTCTATGTGGAACCCACTTTAACTTTTTCTTAAAGAATATAGTAACTTTTCAAGAGTCTTATCCATATGTATATACAGCTTCTTTTCCCAAAGGGGTATAAGCTACACTAAGCAATAATGTGTTACAACTCCAAAAGCCTCCATAAAGAAACCTAGGTTATCCAGGAGAGGATCTTTTCTATCCTTTCCCCTCTCCTGAAATTATCCATCAAAAGCCCCAAATAAAAGGTAAAAAAGATCTTCACAAAAGGAAAGAAAATCTGAGGTCAAAGATGCAAGTTTACATCATAAGCTAAGGAGGCCTTTGCTCATTCATTTATTCAAATATTTGTCTAGTGTCTATAAATGCCAAGCCTTGTAACCCAAAGTGAACAACACAGACATGGCATGGTCGTCCCTGTCCTTATGGTGGAATGTTAAGAGTCAGGCACAGACAATTACAATCCCGCAGCACAGGGTCTTCAGCGCAATGGTGAGCCTGACAAAGAGCAGGACTATCTAGTCCCCTGGTGTGTGGGGTGCTATCAGCAAAGGCTTCCAGCTATCAGAGGACTTACTACGTGCCAGGCACAATTCTAACTCTGCAAGAACAAACCCATTGAACTCTCATAACCACACTCTGAGATGGTTACTATTATTCCCAATGTACCAACGAGAAACCAGCAGCATACACGATGTGGTTAAGTAACTTGTACAAGATCATACAGCTATTAAGTGATGGTGTCAAGATTTGAAACCTGAAGTCTGGTTCCAGAGCCCACCCCCACTCTTAAGTAGGAGTTAGTTCAGTTAAAGGAGGAAGGGGGTAGGCGAGTTCCAGGCAAAGAAATCTTTGTAAAGGGAAAACTAAGTTGTTTGAGGAACTGAGACAAGTTTGCTTTGACTGGAGTAAGGAGTGTGAGGGGAAGAGCAAAGAGAAACGAGACAGGGCCAGTCACGTGAAGGAGGGTGGACTTGATTCTGAGAGTTACATGTCACAGTTCTCGGCCCCTTAATACCAGAAAGGAGCAAAAGTCTAGTGAAAATAACACAAAGGTCCAACAATACACAAAAGAATATACATTTATGGTAAATAAAAATCAAGAAAACACATTTTAGCTACAAATTCATAAGTTTTTAACAAGTGCAAAACAGGGAAACTTGCCGTATTGCAGGACTAAAAATTGGCTGAGGCAAGAAGCAGGAATCAAAAGGTCTGTGTTCCACATCTTGCCCTACCCATAAGGGCAACTAGGCTTTTTAGTCTTGGCCAGTGAGCCTGTTTCCTAATCTATAAAATATAATTGCTTTGGAAGATAAAATCCAAGTAAATGTCAGCTAGTACAGTTAAATTCATCTTCTCAATTATACTTCGAAATATTGGTCTTTAAAGCACAGAAGCACATTAAACCAATATGCACCTCTCTCTCACCACAATTTTCAGAAAACCATTGGGAAAACTGGTTTGTACAGCACGTACATCCTAACTCCAGCATCCTAAATCTCCAGCATGCATGGCTTGTTTCTGCTTTGAAACCATCACCACTACATTTCATAGGCTAGACAAATCTTTCTTTGTCTTTGCCAAGGAAGAGAAATGATTCAATTAAAAGGACCTCTGGCTAAGTGCGCTCATGGGGGCAGAGAACATTCTGAACTTTCTCAACAAAGGCTAAATGCAAGACCCTCCAACCCCTGACACTCCCCCTCATAGACCACTGGGAGACAGTAGCAGCTACCTGGAATCACAGGTCCTTCTGTCTTAGGTGTAAAATTAAAAAATCAGACTTGGGGATTAAAAGAAACCTTAGGGCTTCCAAAAGCAAGAGAGACTCAGAAGATAATCTCTTCTTCTACTGCTTCCTATCCCTGCCCCCACCAAGAAATTATTTCATCTTGGTCAATTAAAGTGGCAAATTAAAGGTACAGCATCATTAACAGAGAATCATAAAAAATCATAAGGAGAAAGAAAGCCTATATTAAAATTGCAATACCTTTGACTCTGGTTAATTTGTCACTACATTTTAATGAAACAGGGTACGAGTATCTCACAGAATAAAGAAGGTTGCAGAGGCTGACTATAAGCTGTGTTCTTTGGAACTAAAAACCACTGTCAACTTCCATTACTATACGAGGATAGGCATAATTTATAAGTGAAATAGTTTCAAGCCTAGTTGGTTAGTTTATTTCAAAACTAATATCCACAAAAACTCAAATGGGAGGAATGAGCTTCTGACAGCTCCTTGAAAACTATAATGATAATACAATCTATGTACTAGTAAATCTAGTTGTTTTTTTTTTTTTTTTAACTCTGGCCATGAGAAACCAAAATAAGTATTCTTTTATTCATCTGAATCTCCTATGCAATTAACATTTTTCCTGTATGAACTGCATTAGTACCCAGGTATTTGGTCACTTGTTTTTATGAGGATAAAACAGCATGAGGCCAGTAGAATATTTATCTTGGACAGAAACTGGATTAGGTCCAGAAAAAACAAAAAAGGATAGATAAACAAACATTTCTCTGGAAGAAGAAATATAAACAGAGTGGTCTTTTCAGTGAAGCCTGTAAAGACTGAACTTGACATTTTCATAACTAATCTGGATGAGAGATTGGCCAGAAATAGGACCATATCTATAGATGGCAGTAAACATTTTTTCACCGAAATAATGCCCAAGTAAAGAAAACAAACAGTAAGATCTTTCAAGGTTCTGTGAACAAAGAGATAAATGACAAATGAGTTTCAGTCAAGACAAAGGTTAGATTACTCTGGGTAAAAATGATCTTAAAGCTACTCTTACGATAGATCCTAAACTCTTAAGTTTTGTTCCACAGAATTTACTAAAGACAGACATCAGCTGGAAGAAGGGAGGAGCCAACAAAATGCTGAGTAAATCAGATATGGTGTCAGAAACAAAATGAAAATTACCTTGCTTTCAAATGTAAAAAAAAGTATATTCTTAATAAAATGTCATACGTTTCTTGGCAGTGAATTTCAAAAATCTAAACTGGAACTGAAATAGAAAACAATAAAATCTATAGAAGTGAGTATTTGAAGTTAAAAAAAAAATTATATAGCAGGACCCCATCTCTACAAAAAATTTTAAAAATTAGCCAGGCGTGGTGGTGTGCTCCTGTAGTCCCAGTTACTCTGGAGGCTGGGGCAGGAGGATTGCTTGAGCCCAGGAGATAGAGGCTGCAGTGAGCTATGTTGATACCACTTCACTCTAGCCTGGGCGATAGAGCGAGACCCTGTCTTAAAAAAAAAAAAAAAAATTAGACAACCGTGTAACTGGAAAGAAAGAACAAAAAGGGTTGGTAAATATAGTAAGAGGCTTGGATAGGATAAATACACTTATTTGTTAAGTTCTGAAATAATGGAGATGTTTTCAAAGCTTCAAAGAGACAAATTTATGTTTTAAAAAAAGAATTTGATATTTTGGCTAATAAATTTGTGTTTCTTTAAGTAGTGGTACTACCTGAAAAAAATAGGTTCAAATAAACATATTTAAACATTTACCATGCTTCTACCAATGTACTATAATCAGTATTATGCTATGTACTACAGGGACACACATATAATGTTCCTTGCTCTCAAGGTAATCTGGTGAAGTGTTTGGATAAATAGAAAAACAGCACGTGGAATGTGACAACTGCCATATAAAAAGAAACATGCTAAGCATAGTAGATCAGAGGGACCAATGTGCCCATTTGGGGCAACCAGCAAAGACAATCAGAGGGGGCATCTAAACTGAGTTTGAAGAAAGAACAGAATTTTAACAATAGCAATTTTGGGGGAGGGAATACAAAAAGAAAAGTCTTAAACAGCAAGAGATGGATTTCCTGGGCTCTCTGGCAGATATTGGTTTAATATCCACTGACAACTATGGCCTCATGAACGTCACTACTTGAAGTGTCCAACTTCACTCAAATGCAACATGTACAAAATCAAATGCAGATATTCCCTTTTTAAAAATCACTTCTCAGTATAACTTCCCCATTTCTACTAATTATGGTACTCAGGTTACTCAGGCTCAGAAACTTGAAGTTATTTTATATATTACTAAGTATTTTTACTATTTATTCTGTCTGCTTATAATTCCCTCTCCCACTTTCACATCCTGTCCAGTTTTCCTCTGAAATATGTCTCGTGTACATTCTTCCATCAATACAAGTTAGGTCCCCAAGGAAGAGAAAGCAATGGAAGACACAATAAACCCTTAATTACTTGCAAGCTTTGATGCAAAGCTCAGCCTCAAATCCTAGCAAGCTAACCGGGACCAAGTAGTTCTGGAACTGAATGGACCAGATGCAGAATTCCAGCTGTGATTTTAGGTCACCAGAGCCTCAAGCAATGTAAGTCAAACCACCTCCTCCCCTACCCCGACAAGGCCACACAGAAATCTCTATCATACTAATCTGACACTGAGGAAATGCCCCTTCTGAGAGAGTGAGCCAGCAAAAAAAAAGAAAAAATAGATCAGCCTGCTTGCCCCAATAATCAGAGCAGAGTTGGTCTAGGCATCACATCCCAGAGGGGTAATAAATGACAGATTAATAATACTTTCGGATTTGAATTGAAGAAGTGGGGAGATACTATTATTTTATTTTTGAAGATAACTGTGCCTCACCCTCAGTAAAAACATGTCTGGGGTAAACCTCTGCTGGAAAATGATGAGCTGGATGCCCAGTGCCTTGTACAGAAAGGTTTCTAAAATAAATGGAGAGAGAGCGGAGGTCTGACACATTATGGCAATACTTTAACCCCAGGAAGTTATCTATTATGGTCTGCTGATTGGACCACAACAATTTTGACAATCAATTGCTAATCCTGACATAATTCTGAAAAGAACCCTCTTCTTAAACTACATTAAGCACACTAGCAGGTCAAGGCAAGCTTAAGACAACTCGCTTTGCTACTGCTGGGTTAAACACAATATTGACTTTAACAGTCCAAGCTGTAAAACCCAACACTCTGCTGGAGTAAACTAAAGAGCAGCGTGACAGTGATCAGCTGTGAGATCAAAGTCCAACACAACCTGAATTTGAAGAAGGAAGACACAATGAGGAACAAATTATAAAGTGTGGATTTGCACCTATTTGGAACTAGACTGCTTTTTAATAGCTTAAGTTGGAGCAAGCAGAGGTTGCACACTTCCCTTAGCACATTATCTAAACTAGCACCCCCATGCAATTAGAAACAATATTTAGCACTTTGCAGGATAAGATTATCAGACAATTAGAAATTTTCTTTTTTCTAGCTTCTGATATAAATATCTCTCCCTCTTTCTCCCCTTCTTCACCACCCCTCCTTTCTGTTTATAAAAATATAACAATTGTGAATTAGTCAGAGCCTTCAAACACAAACTCCTCTCCTTGGAGTAAGTCTGGAATTTTAGGATGCAGTCACAACTGGCTCTTCACAAATGCTTATAAAATGAATCAGAGAAGCAGAAGAGCTATCAGGAAACTACTAAAAAGAAAAAAAAGCAGCCTCTGAGATGTAAAAAGAGACATTTATATATATGATATGTTTGCCAAGTATAGATCTTGCCACAGGCTGGGAGGGAAGCCCTAAAGGTGGGAGCATGATGTTACTGGCTTGTATCAGTTTTGGTCTCTCCCTTTGGAGATGAGAGGTCTGGGATAGGGGAACCAGAGGGAAGACTGGGGAATATAGATTAGGTTCTGCTTGCTCATATCATGCACAGTAAAACTGCACTGACTTGAATCCCAACACCAAAATTTAAATTAAGGTACCTGTGTTGAGCAAGCTGCTCCACCAACCCACTGCTCAAAACTGCAGCGGTTCCTCACCGCCTGAACTCAGAGAAGGAACTCCACCTTTTGATAAAGACAAGCTAATTGCCATTTCCCTACAATCTTGAGATCACCCAGAGAAGGGATTAATACAGGCAAGCAGCTGAAGGAGCTGGAGGGAAAGACAGATAATATTTAAGTCTCTGAGAATTGTAACAGTTGCTACTTATTTAACGTCTAATAGGTGCCAAGCACCGTGTAGTAGGATTGACATATATTATCTCTAGTCTTCAGACAACCTTGCAAGAAAGGCGATTCTACACCCATTTTACAGACGGAAAAAAACTTATTTAGAGAAAATAATGTGTCCTACCTACGTTGCAAGTAGGAAAACCAGATTTGAATTTAAAAATGTAAATCTATAACAAAGTCTCTACTCTTTCTATTAACCTTTAAGGTACAGATTGGACACCCCCCCCAAATCTATACTTTAGGGTCACCTAAATTTAAAATTAACAATGCTTGCAAGGCCCTGCACAATCTGGTCCCAATATATCTTGCCTCACAGGAACACTCCTATTTCAAGGAGACTGGTACATTCTTTATTAACTCAGGAAATACTTCTAAGGTAAAGAGTCTCTTCACCTCTCTGAATTGTACCCAGCAGATCCTATGTCCTCCATAAAGCCTCCCCTAACTAGCCCAGACTAAAGAGCCCTCCCTCACTTCTTCCTTTTATCTTACTGGACTTTTGAGTCTTGGTCCTGAACTACTGCTTTGTATTATCCATTACTTTTCAACACTTAATACCTATTATTTACATACTTAACAGTAAGCTCCCTAGAAATAGTACTTAGATGTCATACTTTCTTATAAACCCCACAGAATCTACCATAGAATATCAATTTTAGGTACTTCAGAGATTACTTCAAATAGTAATCTGTGGAGAGGGAAGAGAGATCATGTTTTAGTAAAGAACTAACTGACTTACATTTGAACTCCTAGTGTCACTAGTTAATCACTCAATAATCTCAAGCAAGCTTCAATTCTTCATCTATAAATTATTATAAATTTATAATCTATAAATTGGCTACTAAAAATGCCCATTCTCAAAGGATAACTGTGGAACATGAGTAAGATGATTTAAGTAAGAGCACTGGACACAGTGGCCAGCACATGGTATTATTTCCTGCAAATATGGATAGTAAAGGGGTCTCCCTTGAAATTCTTTTTTTTTTTTTTTTTTGAGACAGAGTCTCCCTCTGTGACCTGGGCTACAGTATAGTGGGGTTATCATAGCTCACTGCAACCACAAATTCGGGGGTTCAAGTGATCCTCCTGCCTCAGCCTCCCGAGTAGCTAATACTACAGGTGTGCACCATGACATCGTCTAATTTTTCTAGTTTTTGTAGAGATAGGCTCACGCTATGTTCCTCAGGCTGGTCTTGAACTCCTTGCCTCAAATGATCCTCCTGCCTCAGCCTCCTGAGTAGCCGGGACTACAGGCATGCGCCACCACACCACCGGCTAATTTTTTCTACATATTTTTAGTTGTCCAGCTAATTTCTTTCTATTTTTAGTAGAGACGGGTTCTCGCTCTTGCTCAGGCTGGTCTCGAACTCCTGAGCTCGAACAATCCGCCCGCCTCAGCCTCCCAGAGTGCTAGGATTACAGGCGTGAGCCACCGCACCCTGCAGAGATATTTTTAATAAAGGATATTTACCTACAATCTCATTACCTTATCATATCAACTGCTCTTTATTATTTTTCTGTTTTTCTTTCTAGTTCTTGGTCATACATTTGCATATTTTAGTAATATATTCATCTTGTAGATACCAATTGGTGTTGGGTTTTTTTTTTTTTTTTTCATTTAACATAACAAACATTTTACAGTCTTCAGGCCAGAAGCTGTGGTTTATGCTTGTAATCCTAGCACTTTAGGAGGCCAAAGCAGGAGGACTGTATGTACACTATACTTTTTTCCTATATATACATACCTATGATAAAGTTTAATTTATACATTAGGCACAATAAGGGATTAACAATAAATAAAATATAACAATTATAACAATATACTGTAATAAAAGATGTATGAATGCAGTGTCTCTCTGAAAATATCTTTTACTGTACTCACCCTTCTTCTCCTTGTGATTATGTGAGATGATAAAATGCTCACGTGGTGAGATGAAGTGTGGAACAGAGATTTCATCACTCTATTCAGAATGGTACGCAATTTACAATTTATGAATTATTTATGGAATTTTCCACTTAATATTTCTGGACTGAGGTTGATCAGGTAAAGCAAAATCTTGGATAAGAGAGAACTACTGTGGTGTGTTTGGCTGCACACTAAAATTACCTGGGGAAGGCCAGGCGCGGTGGCTCACGCCTGTAATCCTAGCTCTCTGGGAGGCCGAGGCGGGCGGATTGTTCGAGCTCAGGACTTCGAGACCAGCCTGAGCAAGAGCGAGACCCCGTCTCTACTAAAATTAGAAAGAAATTAATTGGACAACTAAAAATATATAGAAAAAATTAGCCGGGCATGGTGGCGCATGCCTGTAGTCCCAGCTACTCAGGAGGCTGAGGCAGGAGGATCGCTTGAGCCCAGGAGTTTGAGGTTGCTGTGAGCTAGGATGACGCCACGGCACTCTAGCCCGGGCAACACAGTGAGACTCTGTCTCAAAAAAAAAAAAAAATTACCTGGGGAAGGTTTCATAAAGACAGACCCACAAAGCACCAGCCCAGACCAATTATATCAAGATCTCTAAGTGGTCTGAGCCTTTAGATCTCTCTAGGTGACTTTAATGTCAGCCAGACTTGAGAACTATTGGGTTAAGTATTATACATACATTTATTCAAAGGAATACAAGGTAACTTTTAGCAAAATGCAGTGTATACAGGAACTACCATTTTGTGTGAAGGAAAGAGAATTCTTTTATTGTATTCACATAGACTATTTCTAGAAGGATACAAAAGAAACTGGTTCAATAATGGTAGGCTTTGGGAAGAGGTATTAGGGGTGTGAAGTGAGAGGCTTGTATTTCCACATATTTTACATTGATTTTTAACCAGGTACATTAGAAATTAATAATCCTAAAATCAAATCATAATTTCATATATAAACAATTTTTCAGGTACACATGGCACTAAGCAATGTATAGCAATCTCACAGCAGGGAGCAGCTACCAGTGTTCATAAGGTCCTCCATGGAGGCCTGCACACTTGGAAAGAACCAAGTAGCTACTGGGGGTCCATTTTTGCCCTCTGGGCAGAGCCAGTAGTTCCTGCCACTTCCTCCTGCCCTAGCAACTAACTTAGTCAATGTACCATTCTAAAGCAAACAGTCACTGCCTGATATGCTTGGGAAAATGTTTGCTCATAGCTCCCTCCTCACACAGTAGAGGCCACCATTAATGGTATGTTAGTCCGGGGCATACTCTTCTTAAAGAACATGTCAGATTAATTAATCCATTTTTAAATTAGTTTCTCAAATGGAAAAATCATACATGGAAAACAAGAATAATTCCATCTTTTTTCTAAAGCACTTACTTCATGTAACATGCAAATACAGTGTCTGCAGGGTTCAGAATACCAATATTGTTTTCCTAATTAGGTGTACCATTATCAAAAATTTGAGAAAACCAATTTGCTCATTTCATTCTATAACGTATTTCAGTGTTGCCAAGCCACACAAGAATTCAAATGAATCTAAAAAGTATACAGAACAGAGTTCTACATTATCAATCCACAGCTAACAATTTCAGAGCTTTATAGATATTTAAATTAAATACCTTTTCAGTAGGTCATTTCTGACAGCTTTGGGATTTTATAACTGGGTCTCAGAGATTCTACTTAAACAAATGTCTTTTTTAAGGTTTCTTTTTTGGGAGGGTGGCAGGACACTCAACCCCTTAGAGCACTTTTACCCCATCATTTTGATACCAGAAAAACAATTCACTGATACTAACGGAAAGAAGGAAATTTCTTTTGAGTTGTATCAAGATTCCTTTTAAAAAAATGTCATAATACATGTCAGAAACATCAAGAAAGGCAATTTTCTACCAAAAACATTAACATTTTAAGAGGATCAGATTCTGGAATACTAGAGACTCTTTAAGGATCATCAGTTTTCAAAACTCTTAAATTCATTCATTCATTTAATACATGTTTCTTAAATGCTAACTTCCTGCCAAGCACTGCATTAAGCACTACAGACACAATGACAGGTCTAGGATTTAGCCATGCTCTAAGCACTACATGTATATTTTCTTGTTTCATTCACAGTTACTTTCATATGTATGCTTGAAATTTGAAAGATAAATTGAATTTGTAGCATCAAATTTAAAAGATATTCTTGCTACTATTTCTTAATCATATTTAATAAAATAAAAGGACTTGAGTAAATGAGGATAGTTAATTAAAAGCTAAATGATAACAAACATACATTTTTCCCCATAACCCCTAAGGTTTTGACTGTAAGACAGAAAAAAGAAAACATCCAATTTTCTGGGCACATCAGAGGGAGAAAGTTAGCAGTCTGAAGTATTTATAAGGTGTTAAAGGCAGAACTGATTAGACTGGTGATTTTGTTGCTTCTTCCTAACACATCCTAAATCAACACCTGTTTCATCTCTTGAGGAATGTGCAGGTTAACATCTAACTTGTCTTCAACTTGTGAAGAAATAGAGTTGCCATGACAACACACGACTATCCTCACTGGGAATTAGACGAAGGTCCCCACCAGATATGTAGCTTCCTGATCTGTCCCACTGAGGGATGAATTTCTACTGCCCCAGTGTCCTCTCTTACTAAGGCACTCTGAATGAACTGGTTGTCATTTTCAATTGGGAAACCAATAGTAAATAACCAATCACTCATCATTTATTTAAAGATATATATCAAATACAGAAATGCTCTTCTTTATGATTAAAAAGTCTTAGGCATGGTGATAAAATCATCTTTATAAAGCAAGACATGCGTATCTCTATAGCACTATGCTGGACACAAATTCTAGCGTATAATCTACAAAGTAAGCAAGTTTACAGGGACATACAACTAGAAAAATATTCTAAATTTACCTAGAAATGAAAGGCATACAGTTCAGGAGAGAAGAATACAATAATCAGAGATCCAGACTCATGCTCATACTAAAATCTTATGTAACGGAAAAAGCACTCTGCTATACGACGCTTATCCACAACATTACAGTATTAATGGCTGCATTTTATTGCACTTAATGTATTGTATTATTTTGGCACAAACAGAAAGTGCAATAAGAAACAAATTATGTAGCATGATGCATGAGAGGGCACATTGTCCTTTTCAGAAGTCCATTATAAAGGCAGCTGGACAGATTCTGGCTGAACACAAGTGGGATGCCAGCCCATCTCTTCCATCCCCACCCCACCCTCCCATTCAAGCGCTGGTTACAAAAGTGCCTGTGTGGTCATGAGAAGTGAGTCATGGATGTTCCATTTGCAGATGGGGTGGGGTTGAGGGAAATCACTATTACATGCCCAGTTAGCTGGAAAAGTCCATCCTGTTTTTTCTCTTTTACATAATAATCATTTTTCATAAACCTGAGCTAGAGAATGCTTGGTAAGTAGGAATCCACCAAATATTTCAGCACTCATACTCAAAGGAAAGACTTACTTTTACAGCCAAGTACATGATCTCATAGTCCAGGCCTAACAATTCACACTAGGCAAGGAACTTGTATAATCAGTAGAAAACATTTGTTCCTTTCGCCCACACCAAGAAAAACAGTGGCTAAAGAAATAAAGCACATTACCAGTTCCTAAGTCAGATTCACCCGCCAGGAGTTCATGCTGGCAGCCAAAGTATTTCATGAGTGCAAGAACGATCTTTTACAACTTCCTTTGCCAAGGAAACACAAAGGCAAAGTGGCTTCATAAAGCTGACATTACAAGCGAACAATAAGAAACACAAACTAAAGCAACAACAAAAAAAATCCCATGCCCTCTTAGGAGTTCCACACTCTGTGCATTAAAAGACCACATGCCCCAGTCCATTTCTTCATACTACCTAAATCAAAAGGCAGTGTATGACAAATTCACATTTCAGCCTAGCTCACAGCAACCTCAAACTCTTGGGCTCCCATGATCCTCCTGTCTCAGCCTCTCGAATAGCTGGGACTACAGGTGCGTGCCACCATGCCTGGCTAATTTTTCTATTTTTAGTAGAGATGGGGTCTCGCTCCTGTTCAGGCTGGTCTCAAACTCCTGACCTCAAGTGATCCTCCCGCCTCAGCCTCCCAGAGTGCTAGGATTATAGGCATGAGCCACCTTGCTCGGCCCACATTTCAGAACTTAAAGTTATAATACATGTTTTAGCTTTGAAAACATCTAATCCAGACATCTTAACTTATCCAAGTTCCCTCAAAATCCAAAGGGCTGTGTCAGTCTTTTCTAAACACATTGCAAATAAAACTTGAAACCTGCATACAGCTCCTGAACTGTGCTCTGAGCCCCCATGAAGACTACACTGGACTCTGAGGCTCGGGTGAAGTAGAGACCTTGCCCAACTAGTAAAAATTTTGCACATACATATTGTCTGTAATTATTATTAATAACATCACCAATTAACTTGGCCTCCTAAGGTATGCAATGAATTTAGGTTTTAAGTACATTAAAATTCACAAGAAACATTACTTTTAATAACAGGAACCATCAGTTATTTTAATGAAGAGGAAATATTCTATGAAGAATTCTTATTCAAATCAGGTTTCTCCACAAACATTATCTTTAGCCTATTCTCTCACAGTATAAAATACTCTAAAGAATATTTAAATTATTTAAAATAAAACTCTCAGGAATATTTAAATTATTTAAAATAATTCAAATCACAAAAGCAACACAAATTCATTAGAACAAAATCCAAAACTACCAACAAAAAAGAATAAGACACAAAAGAATAAAATAAAATTTTCACCCACCCCTTGGCAAGCACTAGTAATATGTTGGCATACAGTGCTGCCAACCCTCTTCTGTACATGCATAATCATATATTCCTATTTTATTCTTTTTGAAAGATTTTCAAACCCATTTTATTACCTCCTCACCACAACTCTATTACACAGGACTGATGCTGCCACTTTACAAATGACAAAACTGAGGGCCAAAGAAACTAAGAGTCTTGTTTGGTCTCACATCGACGTGGTACATGAGGCAAGAATAAATCAATGGCCTCCTTAATTTGTCTTCCAAGTGCTTTTAATAGAACCCATTTCATTAGATGGAAGAGTTCCCTTTTCACCTCTGTGAAAAATCACTAATAACCTCCCAAGGTGCACATTATGTTTCAGGATGAGGGGATCTGATGTAAGGAGTGTACCAGTAGATCTACAGCGGCAGGCAAGAAAATCTACATGAAGACCATTAGAAAGTAGTAAAAAGAGATCAAAACTGTTATTTATGTGTCATATGTCTTATGGGCATTAAAAATGTGTGGGTACTGGAACAAAGCTCTTTTTTCCAGAATATTCTCCATCCTAACTCAGAAAAATCTCATTGCAAATGCTTGCATCTTGGAACCTGGCAGTGGGAGAGGAGGAAGCACTTCTCTGTGATTTCCCTCTGTGTGAGGTAAGAGAAAAATCACAGCCCTGCCTCAGTCACTCCAAGTATGAGAACAGCCAGTGAGTTCTTAATTCTGTTCTTAATGTAAAAAATCTACTCTTTCTTAGTGTTTGACTTATGTGTTATAGCTTCCAATGTGGTATATGCTGTTTATCCATCTTAGTGTATAATCTGTTGTCTTTCAGATTAAAAACTCCAGCAGGTCAGACCATTGGTGTCCTACCTGGATTCCTGTAAGTAGAGCACCGAGCCACAAGCGCATAGGCATCAGATGGTATTTGATAATGATGGTAAGTGGATTAATTTATATTTATACTAACCCTCTAACAGATTACTTAAATTTGTTCTAACAGAACAATGGGGATTAGCACTAACTAGGCCATTTGGCCCTAGGTATTCAGGACTGGGAGGAAGAAGAGTGGAGTCTATTCTCTGGCATTTACACAGCTAGCTAGCAAGCAGCTGCAATGCTTCCATTTACTCCTCATACCCCAGGCAATATACATGTTTACTCACTTCATTTAACTGGTCCAAAATAAAACAAAACATTTGCTAGCCCATGATCCTTTCCATCTCCCTGCTACATACACATTTCAGGGGGAGACTGGGCCATTAATTAATCAGAGACATTTAAAATACAAAAAAAACCTTAAGATAATGTTATAAACTTAAACCACACATGTAAATCAATGGGCAAATCTTGGTTTTTAAAAACTCCTGCGTAAATATGCTGGCCTTAAATCCAAGGTAACCAAGAACCCAATTCTATGTATTTCTGACTTCAGTCACCGTACAAATCATTTTTTTGGTCCTAATTTTTCCTTATGGAACAAAGGTTATTCAAATATAAACTTATGTATCAATTAATTAAAAGTGAAAAGCATTCTGAAGACCAGCAAATAGAGAACTCTCTCAAATTTCAAAAACTACAATGCAATTTTACAACTTCAAATAAGGTTTAAACTTCACAAATACCATAATCATATAGCGTTCCTGACTTCTTTTTCCAAAATGTAAATTCGATCTCTTTTGATTCCTTTTCTGTTTTCCTAGCAATCTCTTTCCTCAACGCTATGAAAAGGGCTTTTTGTCAAGATCCTGAAGGAAATATTCAAGAAGGAATCTTAACTTGACAACTCTCTATATAGATGAAATGCCAGGAAGCATGAAGACCTGAAAATGACCTGTGATATAGGCCACTTACATCAGACAACAAACTTCCTCTCTAACACAGTATGTGAAAGCTGGAGGAATGGGAGGACAGTAAGAAACCCAGAGAAGGGACTAGGAAGTGTACAAGAGTAAACAGAGTAAAACCAAGGGCAAAATAGTTCAGAGAAGAGGAGAAAAGTTTAAAATAACTAGTGAAAGTCCATCATGGAAACAGGGAAGATATAAAAGGATTCCACAAACTTTAAAACAGAAAACAAAAACATAAAAAGGTGGATCTTACTTTTGTTTTTATTTTCCCCAATATACACTACAAAACTGCCCCGAAAGTCTACCTGAATCCTCAGGGACTTTTCATTGTCCAGCTCTACAGGTTACATCCTGTATTTAAATGTACTAAAGAACACAAATTCATGTTAGGAATACTTGATTTTTAAACTAAGGGTTTTATCTTAACTTCTAGAAACCTACTCAATTACGAGGTGGGCTCCAAAGAGCAGCTAATCCCCTGTATGAGGCATCCCCTTCCTCCAAACAAGCACACACCAGCTCTTATTTGGTAAAATCTGAATAAAATGAAACACAGGGCCATAATTTTTTAGAGAGGAAATTTTTCCAGGAGGCTTTTCCCAGGAGGGCTATATAGCATGTAAGAGTTAGTCTGGGTAAAGAGAACAAAAGGAAAGACTTGTTTAGGTGTCCTTTCTTAACCTGATGAACAATGGTTGATTTGTCCCCATCTTCCTGCATCTTTGCTGACATCGGCTACTTCACCTCCTTTTCCATGTGACCCCTATCAGGGACACTACTGAAAGGGGTTCTCATTAGGTGGGGTGTTCAACTGAAATTCCCAAAATTCTCTAAAAATATCTACCACAAAAACTTGTAGAAAATACTAATGAGGTCAAGGAAAAAAAAATACTTGGCACAATTTTCTATTCTTAATTCTACACCAATGAGAAGTCAGAACACTATACTGAAAATATTCCCACAAAGTGGGACTCAATTTCCCTAATATGGCCAGGCCCTAAACATAGCCACAATTTTTGTTCAAAATATACCCAATTAAACTTGTGGATGGAGGAAATGGTGGTGGGCAATTAGCAAGGAGCACAGGAAACAATGCCAGTGTAACTCCGCTGTCTCCACCAACATTAAAATGGCTTTAAATGTCCTTGGCACAGGCTGCTAAAGTATAGACACCTGTGACACACATGCCCCCGTCGCTCCACGCTTTGTACCCTTGATAGAGTCTGGGTTACTGGGAGGGAAGGGAAGAAATTACACACCCTGAGTCTGAAGTAATTCTACCATTCTAAGATGGTACGTGGCATCATTAGTACTCAGTCAGAGTAGTGAAAGGCATAGAATTCCCTACTCAAATTATAAGGATTCAGTTAGTCTAAAGGAAACATGAGAATTTAACCAGGGTAGTTTAAAGTCCTTACAATTCACCTTTCAAATACCCACACACACACACCCCACAAAAAAATACTGCTTATTCAATTTTCACATAACTACAGTGAGGGACTGTGTTTTAAATGAATGGAATTCAAGAAAAGCAAAATCTAGAACATGAAACTTAATCCAAAATTTATTTCAAAGTTTCACTTGAACTTTTAAAAGGCTTACTATATTGGATCTAGACCTGTTTTTGCAAGACATTTTGGGTGAAAAGCACCTAGCAGAGTGTCTGAGTTGGGAGTAGATACTCAATAAAAAAAAAATTGCTGAAAACTGGTAAAGGTAGATAAATGAACATCTCAACATAAGTGCGCTGAAAGGCAATACAGAACATTTTAAGGCATCTTTTAAAAGTTAGCCCTTGAAAGGAGAATAGCATAGGGATTTTAAAGATTAGATTCGAACTGCTTGGGTCAAAATGCAGGCTCTGCCACTTAGAGCTGTGGATCTTGGGCAAGCTGCTTAAGTTCTCTGTGATTGTAAGTTTCCTCACCTGTAAAATGGGAATTATAATAGAATCTACCTCACTGGTTGTTAGGGAAGTAAAGGAGAGAAATCAACATAAAGCATTTAAGACAAAGGTACGTTTTCAGGAGGTCAAATCTATTAAATGTACACTTCAGCTTTGTTAAATTGAAACCTCAGAAATTTCATAACAGCATTTAACTCCCCTTTTCCACACACCATGCGGCATCGACCTTCCAAATGATGTTGAAATTACATACTTTCATTCATCCGTTTGAGAGCTTGTCATTAACAGCAAGAAAGAAGAAAGATGCCTTTTTCGTAGCTGTTGCTCCTTCAGAACTTCAAAATACTGTCACGTACACAATAGGTTGGAGCTGCCCTCAAAATGACAGCTCACAGCTTTACAGGCCCGCAGAGGCGCCCAGGCGGCTCTGCCCGGAAGGGGTTCACCCCAAAACACGGCGGATCTCCCACCTCCAGAGCCAAGCAAAGCGCACGCCCGGGAGCCCAAAGGAACACGAGAGAACTCTTTGAAACGGGAAGGACCCTGAGTTGTGGAGAAAGAGAGGGAGGAGAGAGGGGAGCCTCAGGGTCACAGAGGGTCCGGAGGCACACGCGGAGCAGGCGCGTCCACGATGACAAGCCTCGGGACCGGGTGCCGGCGATGGGCAGCGACGTCCCGGGAGGCCCGCTCCCCTCCTCCTTCCCTTCCCCGGCGAGCGCCGAAGCCAACTCCAGTCCCGCGCCAGACTCGCCCCCGGCGCCCCCTCACCTAAAGGCGGGTCCTTCCTTGGGAGCCCTGCCCTGGGCAGACGCCGACGCGGAGCTGCCGCCGCTGCCCCTTTTGTTGAAGAGCTTCTGGAGCAGGGTCGGGGCCATGATGCTGCCGCCGCTGCGGCTCCGGCCGTGGCGCTCGGGGGGCCGGCCGCTCAGCGCGCAGCCGGGCGCGGCGGCCGCGGTGGCGGGGCCATCGCGGCGGCGCGGCCGCCCAGCCTTGCGGGAGCGCGGGGCCGCTGCGGCTGAGTAACTCTGCTTGGCGCTGGGGGCGCCGGCTGCCGGTCATATGACTGAGCCGGGCCGCCGCCGCCGCCTCGCGCGCTGACAGTTATCTCCTGCGGGAGGAGCCCGCAGCCCCACGGCGGCGGCAGCGGCGGCGGCGGCGGCGCGGGAGGAGCGCGGCGGCCCCGGCGGCGGCCATTGGCCCGGAGGCCGCCCGCCCCGGGCTCACGTAACCCCGGCGGGAGGCGCGGCCCCGTGCTGCCGGCTCGCGGGGGACGGGGGCGGGCGCGGCGCTTAAAGGAGCCCGAGGGTCGCGGCCGGAGTGGGCGGCTGCCCGGGCGCAGGTCCGCAAGCAGCGTGGGGCTCCCAGGGAGGCTTCGCTCTTTCGTGACTGCGAGGAAGCAGCTGTGCAGATCTTTGTTCTTTTGAGACAAAGACCCTGAACTTGGGTCCTCGCTTTGTTCGGGTACCAGGGCTCGTTTATGGAAGGCGTGTGCTGAGGGAGAGGGTTTAACACGTGAGGCGGCTGTTTCAAAGGGCTGTGATTCGAATCACACAGCACCCAAGGTATGGGCACGTCTCTTTCATACCCAGGTTAGATTTCTCTAGGCTTTTAAAATTTTAATTTAAACTGATTATTCAAATTATTTGTTCTGTTTGGCGTCTTGGGCCACCGTACCATGGTTGTATAAAAAGTTTCGTATGAAATGTTAAGCCCTTAAAAAAAAACCACATGGAACTCACTTCATAAATTTAGAAACTTAAGAGAAGCTATTTTATAACCAGGGATTGCTTTCCTAACACATGCTTATCCGTCAAGGCACGTAATAATTTGTTATCAACGACAGATATTATTTGGTTTGGGGAAGGGAGGAATTACTGTGCTTGCGTTCACTTTCCTGCTCAGTCCCACTCCCCAAACCCCTGAGAATTTAATCCTGTGGGTGCATCAAGCAGCTTGTAATGAAAGACGTTACGAGACTCAAAGTAGCTTCTTAATCTATGTTTTATAGCGTTAGGCTCCACAGTTTTTCTGATGTGGAGCAATACAGTTAAAGTTAGTGAGATCCCAACCCTGCCTGTCCCAGGTTCTCCTTCATGAGCAGCAAACAGTGACTCACTTGGGTTCTTTCAGACTTCAGAGTACTCTTGGTGAATTCAAAAAGGCAAATGTATTTCCATGAATATAAGTAATCAAAAATATCTATTCTGGGCCTATTTTAATTTGTATTATCATTTTTTTGATTGTGTAGGTTTCAGGCCTTGGTCGGAAACTAGCTGTGAATGATCATGTGCTGAAATTTCACGAAGGTATGGGAAAGGTGGTAGAAACTGAAACTCAAGTCATTTTTTCCTTTCAGATTTTGACTGTTAAAATGGTGGATTAGGTGTTCATGTTGGTGAGCAATCATCCCTTTGCACAATTGAGTGTACACAGAACCCTGATTTGCAAATTTGCTGTTTCTCATAGGGCTGCCAGTGTCAGTCCCTTATTTAGTAGGTATTGGCTTCATCTGTTCTGACTTTGTTAAGACACAGTCGCAGTCATACTATGGCCAGCAAGCAACACACTACCTTTTCTTACCGCATCCTTGATCGGAAAATGTTCTTTATTCTCCAAACGAAAATCTACATACTCTCCATGAGTCTAGCAGCTCTTGTAACTACATATTGAAGAGTAATTTGACAGGGTGTTCCTTATTTCTCACTTCCAAGGACTGTTTCAGTTCCAGTCCAGTCCAAGTACACAAGATCATCGAAAAGAAGCAACAAAAAAAAAATCATAGCCTGCCCCAACCATCATTTTCAATTTGGCCTTGACTGGGCAAAGGAAGAGTGCACGTTTAAAACTGTTAAGGACAAGATTTGAGATGAGGGAGAAAAAAGGAACTGTAATGGCCTCCCTCTTTCCTCTTTGGCCCTTTGCTTCTCTTCCTCTCAGCATCGCATTCTTCCTCATCCTGGTTCTGGCCACACCCCCTGCTTTAGGTTTTGTTTTGTTTTGTTTTGTTTTTCTTTAGAGACAGGGTCTTGCCCTGTTGCCCAAGCTGGAGTGCAGTGGCATGATCACAGCTCACTGCAGCCTCATACTCCCAGGCTCAAGCAATCCTGCCTCAGCCTCCCAAGTAGCTGGGACTACCGGTGTGCACCTCCATACCCAGCTAATGGATTTTTAAAGTGTGTGAAAATCTTAGCCAACGAAGGTCTCAGAGATGATTCTAGACAGCTGTCCCAGTCTTATTGATTTTCTTTTTGGCTATTCAAGTTCTCTACAAAAACCCAATCTTTTGCTTGTCATCCATTGGTCACTGCCTGATCCTGGAGGCTTGTCATAGTCTCAGTCTCCAACATTGGTCCTGGAGTCATCTTCCAATTCCATACATCTTCTTTATTCATCTCATCCCACTCACTCTGTTTTAGAAAATATACCAGCTGGCTATTCCTGTATGCATCTGGCCAGAGGAGCAGGAAATAAGACAACATCCTGAATGCTTAGATATGACAGAATAACACTCAGATGGGAAGGGGGCAGTTATGAAGGACTGACTTACTTATCCTGGTCCATTCTGAGTCCTGGTAACAGTTCTCCTCAATTAGTGTATGTTCTGTTAAGTTGTTTTAGTAGTTTTGCTTCTAGGCTGTCACAGATGCTGTTTCTGGCCTGCCTAGTGTCTCTTAGCCCTTCTTCCTAACAGGTTGCAAGGGGGAAAGGAGCTGGAGGAGGAGTACTTCTAGAAAAAGTTTCCTCACTCTTAACAGAGAGATATATGTAGCTTCTTTTACTTCTTCTGGATGTCACATGTCTAGATCTAATGCCACAGCTATCTTGCTACAACCCTGAGGATGAAACCAGAACTGGAGATGGCAGAGCAGAGAGATGGAAGCAAGCTGGATCCTTGATGACATCACTGAGCCACCATCCCTCTATTCTAAACTGACATTCCACATTAGGTGAGATAATGTTTCTATTATCTGAAGGCAGAAGCAGTCTATTTAAGAAGTTAATGTTTTCTGTCTTTCTCTATTGCTTGTTATGTGAGACAAACTTTGATCTATGTAACTCACAGTGTGCTAGAGGAAACATTTATCACCAATGGTCCTGTTCTTTTTTTTTCATATATTTAAGTCATTTTGCAAATCATTTACAAAAGCAAGAATAAAGGAATAGTGAAAAATAATTTTTTAGTAAACTTTATTTTAAACATAGCAAGCCCAATTTTTTATTCTCTATTTTCCTGCATTTGAAGCAACATTTACCTTAAATGGGCAATGTTCTTTGAGTACAACTGCTTACCAGTCAACATAGATGAACCAAGAACACAATCATCTTGTAAATATTGATACCAGATTTCAAATACATCTCTAATGGTTCTAGCTTATCATTACTTTTGCTTCTTCTTGCACTTAAGTAAACAAAAAGCAATGCTTTTGAAAACTCTGGTGGCTTATCATTTTAAAGAGAGGATAGCCATATTCTTTGCCTCTTAGCTGCGAAACATTTTCATTTTTAGATTTATAAACGCCTATTAGAATTAGCAATTCAATGAATTTTTTCATCTATACCTCATACATTTCTGTGCATTCATCTTTGTACATATTTGCCTTTATCATTTGTTGATTTACAAGCTAAATGAAGTATATTTGATATGCAACATCATAAAATATGACAAAACATATTACATCTATTCAGGATAGCTCAGTTTCTTATTGCAGTATATTGAATAAGGAAGTCATTCCTGTTAAATGACTAACTGGATGAGAATACCGTATTTCCTTTTTATTCTTAAATATATATTGTTGAAATCATTGATTCTTGAGTCTGAAAAAATTTACCTAGAATATCATCATCTAAAGACTCATAGCCTGAGATTTACTTACGTGATAAATTTAAATAACATCCTTAAAGTCTAGAGTTCTTTTGTCTGTCTTTTTCCATTCGTCTTCTGATTTTTCCAATATTTGGAAATGTTTTCCTTTATCAGTTTTCTTCTCTTTGACATTATGGAAAGAAAATGAAAAATTCTGAATTTTTATCAGTGATTAATAAAAGCTTTCAGACAACAACAACAAACACTACAAAGACAGTGTCTCCAGATGTTTTTTCTACCCTCTTGAAAGATGATGCAGTATTTTGGGCATTACAATGGGATAACAGAAGGATGAGCTAATAGTGATGATTTGTTTCACTATGGAATCAACCTTCTAGGTGATTCTAAATTCTTCATCTTATTATTTTTGTCTTTTCTAGTATAGTTGGGAATAATTATTGAGTAATGCTGAAATAATTCCTAGGATAATGATATAACAAAATGTTTGAAGCCAGAGGAAATCAAGATCACTAAGATCCTTTATAAGTTATGAAAGGTTCCAATGGACCCTATATGGTAATTGCAAGATAAAATGAATTTTATTGTATTTTTTTAAAAAGGGAAATTTACTCCTTTTCAAAAAAAATAAGAGCCTAAGAAAGAATAAAAGTTGTGAAATAGCCATCCTTATAAACAGAACCTCTTAGAAAAAAACTCAAAATATAAAATTAAATTCAATGAACCCTGGTGGTATAAGGATTAATTCATTGATTCTTCTGGTATTTGCAACAGAATTCAGTTCACCTGATAATCTACAGTGCCAGTCAATGACCTCCATGGTGCTGAAATCAAGGGATATTTTCCTGTCTTCTCTGCAATCAATGCAATTGACCTCTTGCTCTTTTTTGAAACATTCATTCTTTGGTAGTGCAGACATCTTCTAGTTTTAACCAACCTTACTGATATACCTTCAGTCTCCTCTGGAGGTTCTTCCTCTTCCCATCCTTTAAAATATGAAGTTCCTCAGGGCTTCTCTTCTCCTTTCACCAGTACTCTTCTCATCTGTACTCTCCCTCTCTCTAAACTCATCTATTCCTGTGACTTTAAATGCCATCTGTATGTTGATGACACCTAATCTTTTTTTTTAAATTTCTGCATATTATGGGGGTACACAAGTTTAGGTTACATTGCCCTTGCCCACCACCAGTCAGAGCTTCAAGTGTGTCCATCCCCCAGATGGTGCGCATCACACTCATTATGTTTGTATATACCCGTTGCCTCCTCCTCGCTCCCATCTGCCCGACACCCGATAAATGTTATTCCTATATGTGCACTTAGGTGTTGATCAGTGAAACCAATTTGCACCTAATCTTTTATCTCTGATCCTGATCTCTTTTCCAGAATTTTATAGCCAGCTATCTACTTGATATGTCCGCTTGGATATCTTGTAGGCATCCTACACCGAACTCTTGATCTTTGCTTATTCCAAATCCTGCTTTTCTTGCTCATCTTCCCTATCTCAGCAAGTAACACCTCCTTCTTACACATGTTTAAACAGAAACCTAGGAAGCATTCTTAACTCTTCTTTTTCTCTCGTTATCTGAAATATTTCTCATATCCATTTCTCTCCCTACCCGTTGCCACCCCCTCAGTCCAAGCCAGTATTATCTCCTGGACTTGCAACAGCCATAATTGGTTACTTTCTTGTCTTATCTCCAATTTACTCTATGTACAGCTGCCAAAGGGATTATTTAAAAATGTAAATTGTTTTCTTTCATGTGACTTCATTGGTTAAAATTTTAGTGGTTTCTCATTGCACTTAGTAAAACCCAAAATTCTTAGCATCACCAGTAAAGTCCTACATGATTAAGTCCCTGCCTCCCTCTCCACATTCATCTCATATCACCCTCCCACTCACTCATTCTCTTCCAGCCACACTGATATGCTTTCATTTCTTCCACCAAGCCGCCTCTGCCAGGAATGCCCCAACCCATCCCACACCTCTGTCAGGTTAAATACTATTTATCTTTCAGTTCTCAATTTAATGTCACTTATTCACACATTCACTGGCCAGTTCCCTTCAATCTCTATTCTTATTAATAATTAAAGATCCCACCCGCCCCAATATTTCTTTTATAGTATTCTTTTCTTTTCCTTTAAAGCACTTGCCAAAATTTGTAATTAACCAGTAAATAAATATATAACACCTTTGTCCCCCACTAAACATATATTCCTTTAGGTCAGGGACTATGTCTGACTTGTTGATTAATCCACTTGGCACATGGTGTCTTCTCAAAGAATATTTGTTCACTGAATGAAATGCATGAATGATGTTCACAGGCCCTACTGCACTGGTAAGTTCTGGGCCCTCACAAAAGAATTCTATGTAGTAATCACTAGATGAGGAAGACTTCCTGAACTTTTTCCACTTACTTTGGGAGGAAGAAGAGGTCACTGCTGTCCAGTTATAAGTTCTGTTCAGAAACTGGTCATATAGGGGACTCAGATTGTTTTTCTTGATTGCCTGATTTAACCATGAAGCCCTTTTGTCTCAATATTACCAAATCAGGTCTGCAGAGAATCCTACCCTAACTGTGAATTTTGTCTTTCTGAATCACTTAACATTTAATACTATCTGCTTTTTCTCTCATCTCCCTCATATACCAACTCCCCTTCCTGAGACAAAGCGTACTGTATCCGTTACTATTGCCTTTTGCAACAAGTAATAGAAGCTCCAGCCCAAATAGGCTTAAACAATAAAGGGATATTTTACCTCATAAAATAATAGGTCCAAAGGCAGGACATGCTCCTGTCATGGTGTTCAGATCTCTGATTCTGCTTCTCTGGGATTCATTTGGTTCTGCTTTCCTCTGTGTGTTAGATTCTTCCTCAGGCTGGTACCATGATGGCCACCATGGTTCCTGGCATTAGGTGCAGGTACAGCAATATCCAGCAGAAGATGGGGGCAGTCTGTCCCTACCTGTCTCATTTTCTTAGAAGCCATACAGCATCTAATCACTGGCAAGGGAGATGTGATGTTATTGTGATTGGCTAAATCACATGGGAGAGAGATAGTCACCAGGACAAAACCAAGGCTGTCACAAAGTACAGAGTGGGGAAAATGACTTTTATGTAAACAGCCAAGAGAACTGGCTACAGGAATCACTAGACAGTTGATGAATAACTCCAACATGGTAAATAAAGCACACATACAGATGGAAATGGATCTGGAGGAATAGAGACAATGCAAAGAGAAGGAAACGTCCAAAAAACTATAATTGATTAATACCAAAGAGACAAAAGAAGGTATGTCTGTAAAACAAACAGGAAATGATGAAAAAGGAAAACAAGAAAGAGCTTGAAAATTAAATATATAGTGGTGTAAATAAAATATTCAATAAAAAGACTGGAAGATAAAGTTGTGGAAAGATGGAAAATAGAAATGATTCATTAGAGAAACCATTTAGTGACTTATTAATAATAGGAGTTTCAGAAAGAGAGATAAGAGAAAACAGAAGGGGAAAAATCATCAAAGAAATAATAGAAGAAAATATCCCAGAACTAAAGGATAGGAATCTTCATATTGTTAGGGCCCACCTAGAACTACTTAAAAGAAAACAAAACAAAACCATTTAAAGGCACATCATCATTAAATTTCAGAATGTCTTGAATAAGGAAAAAAATTATAAAATCTTTTAAAGAGAAAAAGCTGATGACAAAAAAAATAGAACAGGACTTAGAATAGCATCAGAGTTGTTATTAGCCACCCTTGATAGAAGATAATGTAGTACAACTTTAAAAATTCAGAGGGAAAACTATTTTTACCCTAGAATCCTTTACCAAACTGAACTGTAAACCAAGTCATATAGAATACACACATTATCAGATACACAAAGTCTCAAACATGACACCTTTTGTGCATTCTTATGGAGCTGGAGGATATAGTTAAGCAAAATAAGGAAGTAAAACAAGGAAATGGAAAATATAGGAAAGAAGATCGAATGAAGAAAAGCATCAAGTAAAGTCCTAAGGGACTTAGGCAGGAAGGGATGTTTCAGGACCTCTAGAAAACAACCAGGTCAGAGAGGAAGAGGGAAGAGGACTCTGGAGGCAGCTTAGAAAAACGGAACTTAAATATTTGAACATAAAAAATATTGGTAAGTTTATGGCAGAGATGCTGGAACATTGGGAAAAAATTAACAATAGGTAGATGGAAAACCAAACAAATGATAAAATTAGGCAATTATTAACTTTGGGTAAAAAATAAAAGCTTGTATAGGAAAAGAGGTTGCAATGTGTTATTTGGCTTTGCGAACAATATTTACTTAGTCTAAATAATACTGAGTATTGATTTAACAAAAAATTATATATAACTATACTGCGGCATGGGCGAAGAAAAGTGAAGTTGGGGTAAGAAAGTAAGATTCTAGTGTTTGTTCACCATGGCAGGAAGTCAATGGATAAGGACTAAAATTGGCAGATTAAGAAATAGTGATATAAGTATATAACTTTTTAAAGATACAAAGAAAAATATCAGTGAAACTATTTGGAAAAGTTGAGGGTGGTAACCTGTAGGGCTAGGACTGGATGTGGGAAAGAGTGGGGTCGGAGACTTTATTTTAATCATAATTCTTTTAGTGCTATTTGACTTTTAAAATGATGCAGATGAATGCTGTATATGTATTTTCCTTTGTTAAAAATAAATTTTAATTTTAAATAATCTCACCTATGGACATTGTTAAAAATCCTATTTCTGGGCCGGGCGCGGTGGCTCACGCCTGTAATCCTAGCACTCTGGGAGGCCGAGGCAGGCGGATCGTTTGAGCTCAGGAGTTCAAGACCAGCCTGAGCAAGAGCGAGACCCCGTCTCTACTAAAAATAGAAAGAAATTAATCGGACAACTAAAAATATAAAAAATTAGCAGGGCATGGTGGCGCATGCCTGTAGTCCCAGCTATCCGGAGGCTGAGGCAGGAGGATCGCTTAAGCCCAGGAGTTTGAGGTTGCTGTGAGCTAGGCTGACACCACGGCACTCTAGCCCCGGCAAAAAAAAAAAAAATCCTATTTCTGGGCCAATCCAGTAAGTCTATAATAAGATTCAGGAATCTGAACTTTTAACTAGACCCTCAAGAAATTTAGAAGCAGAAAAACTATAGATAATACTTGGGGAAACATCACCCAGATCCCTGAAATTGTATACAAAGTTTTGTAGAAATGTGCAGTTTTTCAGAGTCCAGAATTTTCAGATTCTATTTGATGCCTCAAACTCAAAAAAGTTTTAAAAATTACTGTTCTCTGCCTCCTGCCTACCTTTCATCCAAGAATAATTGAGATTCTGTTAATTATTTAAGATCAAAAGCAGAGCTAATTATTGTTGTGGTAAGTTAAACACTTTATAAAACTCATTAAATGATATAGACTAAAAGGCATTGGCTAAATTTTCAGTCTATTGCTTAGTGAATTGCATGGTGAATGTATTGAGTATAAATCTAGTGGCTTGAAAAAGTTAGTGTGAATCTACTGGCATTTACCATGATGTTGACCAACACTGTAGCTTAATTTTATTCAGTTGAAAAAAAAGTGTTCATATGTGGTCATTCAATGGTATCTCAAATGGTATAACTGTACCACATAAATATTGCCACAGTCCAAATAGAAAAGTTTAATGCAGGTATTTTAACAATATTGTACCTTTAATTAACATTTTAGTAATTTTATGGTACAAGCCAGCCTTTCTCAAACTTTTTCAACCCTTTAAAAATTGTTTTTGTCTTTATAAAACATTTTAAGAGTTTACAAGATGTGATTTGGATAGATAGCGATATGTGATTGTATTTTTGGCGTGAAATCACCAAAATGGATAGTATTAAGTATTGATTCATATTTTTTTTTAAAAAAACTTATACATTAATAAGTCAGAGAAATTAACTTTTTTTATTTTAGTGAAAATAGAAAATTTTAGACATTTTATTTTTTTTTTTTTTGAGACAGAGTCTCACTGTGTTGCCCAGGCTAGAGTGCCGTGGCGTCAGCCTAGCTCACAGCAACCTCAAACTCCTGGGCTCAAGCGATCCTTCTGCCTCAGCCTCCCGAGTAGCTGGGACTACAGGTATGTACCACCATGCCCGGCTAATTTTTTCTATGTATTTTTAGTTGTCCGATTAATTTCTTTTGTATTTTTAGTAGAGACGGGGTCTCGCTCTTGCTCAGGCTGGTTTCGAACTCCTGAGCTCAAACAATCCGCCCGCCTCGGCCTCCCAGAGAGCTAGGATTACAGGCGTGAGCCACTGCGCCCGGCCTAGACATTTTAAAAGAAGATACATCACATGGATCAGCACAAACCAGTAGCTAATAAATTAATTATTGAATGAACATGTAGCATGGCCATTATTAGTATGCAAGCTGATTATGCATAGTAGTAGTAGTAGTATTCCCATTTCGCAGAAGAGAAAAGTGGGGCACAAAGTAGCTGTACACTGCCAGGCAATATCCAGCAGAAGGTGGGGGCGGTGATTTGAACTTATTGACCTGGCACCAGAATCTGTCCCCTTAACTGCTGTGCTATACTCTCACAAGACCAATTATCAGAGAACAATCACATAAACAATTAATATCAATATATATGATACTTTCTCATAGATAGATTTTTACGATACATTTAAAAAATATCTATCACTACCAAAAAAATATTTTTCCCACAGAACAGCCATCAAGCAACACCTTGTGGCATCCTCATGTTTCAGAGAACACATTTTCTGAAATGATGACCTAAGTAATAGTTTGCTATTTCCATTTGTGTTATTTGTTTTTGGCTATAGTTCTTTCTCTTGGCCCCTTCTGAATGTACTTACCTTCCTGAGCTGCTGCTCTTACAAGACTTATTAAGACAACACCTTCATGCAACTCTCTAGCTATCTAAAGTGCTTTCTTAATAAACCTGCACTTCCCCTTCCTCCTACCCACGATTAAATGCTTAGTCTTTGAGCTACATTTCTTAAGTATTTCCTAATCAAAGTGTAAGTGGGATCTAACTCTCACTGATGTACATTTCATTTTTTAAAAAAACTTGTTAAGCCATGTTACATCACTGAAAAAAAAGTATCCACCGTGATCTAAATATCACAATTTGATACCTTTTTAACAGCTAGAAATTTTTCATCATTCTTTGATATCCTTGAACTAATATTTCTATTCCACCCCCCCACATGATTTTATCTTAATGTAAAACATTTTTTACACTTGAAAGTCTTTGATTACTCAATTATATTCTGTAACAAAATATGTATATAAATTTATTTCCTGGGTTAATAAAAGCTCTAAATATTCAAGTATTCTACCATTTTAATTATTAGTAGCAAAAAAATTGATCAGTATAAAAAATTTGTAATTCTTAAACAAAAAAATTGCATTGTAAATGCATTTCTCAATCTTATGAAGATTTCACTGCAAGAATGAGACAGGTTCAACATTTATACATATATATACACACACACATACATACATACATATAGGTATATATGTATAGTTTGCTTTTATAGTTGTAAATGCTAGGAAACCTTATTTACTTAAATAAGTAGACGAAAATGGAAGGAGTTTTGTAACAGCATATAAATTTTTGTTCCAAAATATATTTTAAAAATCGCCATGTTCTATCATCAAAAATTAGACTGGTGGCCAGGAGCAGTGGCTCACACCTATAATGCTAGCACTTTGTGAAGCCCATGCAGGAGAATCACTTGAGGCCAGGAGTTCAAGACCAGCCTGGGCAACGTAGCGAGACCCTGCCTCTTAAAAAAAAAAAAAAATAGATAAATTAGCCTGGTGTGGTGGTGCATGCCTATAGTCCCAGCTACTTGGGAGGCTGAGGCAAAGGATTGCTTGAGCCCAGGAGTTTGAGGTTGCAGTGAGCTATGATGACACCACTCTAGCCTGGGCAACAGAGTAAAACCCTGTCTCAAAAAAAAAAAAAAATTAAACTGGTGTCCAGCGTGTAAAAAATTCTATTAAAAGTTAATGTTAACTTCCACTTGTTTTTATTAGACTTTCTAGTCTCTTGTATTTGTTTTTTCCTTTCCAGTCAGGTATCATACTGCTCTAAATCATTATAAATTTAGAGAGTATTTTGATATGTTAGACCAAGTCTTTCACTTACTCTTTTTTTTTTTTTTTTTTTTTGGGACAGAGTCTCACTTCATTGCCTGGGCTAGAGTGCCATGGCGTCATCCTAGCTCACAGCAACCTCAAAGTCCTGGGCTCCAGAAATCCTTCTGTGTCAGCCTCCCGAGTAGCTGGGACGACAGGCATGCACCACCATGCCCGGCTAATTTTTTTTTTATATATATTTTTAGTTGTCCAATTAATTTCTTT
>NW_012149463.1:901600-929536 GCF_000956105.1 Propithecus coquereli
TAATTGTATATATTTATGGGGTATAGTGTGATGTTTTGATATATGTATACACTGTGGAATCATTACATCAAGCTTAATCATCACCTCATATACTTACTTTTTTGTAGTGACCACATTTAAAATCTATTCTTTTTATAATTTTGGAATATGTAAGAGCTATCTGGAAAGTATCCAGCCATTGTTAACATAACAAGAACAGTTCCATGGCTGGATACTTTCCAGACAGCCCTTGTACAATACATTTTTATTAACTGTGGTCACTGTTCTGTGCAGTACATCTTGAAAATTTATTCCTCCTAATTAAAACTTTGTACTCTTTGGTCAACATCTTATTCCCCATCCCACCCCAGCTCCTGGTAACCACATCTACTCTCTGCTTCTATGAGGTTTTCTTTTTTTTAATTCCACATACAAGTGAGAACATATAGTATTTGTCTCTCTGTACCTGGCTTATCTCACTTAGCATAATGTCCTCTAGGTTTATCCATGTTGTAAATGACAGAATTACCTTTTTTAAGGCTGAGTAGTATTCCATTGTGTGTATGTGCCACATTTTCTGTATCCATTCATCTGCTGGGTTGATTCCATATCTTGGTTATTGTGAACAGTGCTGCAATAAACATGGGACTGCAGATATCTCTTTGATGTACTGACTTTATGTCTTTTGTATATGTATCCAGAAGTGGTATTGCTGGTTATTCTCCTCCAAAAAAATTTGGGGGGCTCATATATACCTTTCCCAATAGTTTTTATGATCAACTTGTCAAGTTTGAAATTCTTGAGTTAGGAAATTAATTAAAGTACATTGCATTTTAGATTAATTTTAACATTTGATATCATTCCGATACTGAATCTTCTCATCCAGGAACTCAGTAAATCTCTTCCTTTTTGTAAGCCTTGTTTCATGTCCTACAACAAAGTTTTATAGTTTTTTTTTCATGGATTTCACATATTTTTGAATTTAAGATCACACATATTTTGGTTAGTTTAAATGTGTTCTTTATTTCTCCTCCCTCTCTTACTTACTTGCTTCCTTCTTTCTTTTTCTTTTTCTCTTGTCATCCCAAATAGATTGTAAACTCCTGTAGGACTGGGAATGGATTGCCCTTCTAACCTCCTAAGTGCCTAGGATAAAGCTATGCTAGACTGGTTGCTAAGGAAAGAAATACTTGTTGAATAAATAAATGAATGAAAGGCTTGATTCATAAACAGAAATGTAACAGGAAGAATCTGGGGGTTATGCCAGGAAAAGCCTCAAAAGAATTATAATCCCTCAATAATGGATGATAAATTGTGGCTTGATTATACTATTTGGAAGATCCAAAGAGAAAAAATGACTTGGATATTAGGCATATTCTTCCAAGCATAGATTCACGCAGAGAAGATAAATAACTGCTACTGATTTCCTCAGAAAAATGCCAATGTTTTTCTACCTGTGAAGCTCCCTGAAACTAGTTCCATTGAATAATAAAAGGATAATTTAAAATTTTCTCTCAAAAAGGATGTCTGCCTCCAAATGTCACCAATTTAATTGGCTTTTTAAATAAGAAATGTATTAAACACAAAGATTAACTAGTATTAGGGGTAGTGGAGGAATTTTTGAGTGAGGCCCTTCCATACACTTTGTTGCCTAGAAGGTTATCATCATTTCAGAGTGCACCCATCCTTCTTTTTCTGCATACCATCCTTGTGGATATTGGCCGTAGACTGAGAAATGGGCTCAGAGCGTCTGCCCTGTGTGTTTGCACACGCATCTGTGAGAAAGAGGATGGAGGGTACGGTTTTGAGGCATCAGAGAGGTTGCAGAGGACAGACCCTCTCTGTTCTGAAGTCAGAGATTGAAAGTAGAAAAAGACTACTTGGGCACAAATCCATTTGGACAGGAATTTCCTCTGACTCCCGCCACACCTAGTGAGCAGAGCCTGGAGAGTGGGGGAGTATAGGGCAAGGACTGATCTTGTGCTGCTTGTCCTGCAGGCTTCACTCTTACATGGTTCCAAAGTGAGGCTGAGAAGAAAGCACTAGAAAACATCAGAAGCTGTAACCCAGAAGCCTGAGGAGAGCCCAGTGTCCTTTACAGATGACAGCTGTTTACTCACCCTGTGTGGGAATTCAGACTGCACTTGTCCCACTTCTGCATGCAGTGACAGGAACAAAGAGGTGGCCTCGGAGTTCCTGGAAAGACCTCATTCCTTCCTACCCCATAACACTCACAGCCTTGACAACAATATCCACCTGAAACCATCAGGATTGGTCACATTATCCCTTTATCCCTGGTTACATGAATGCTACCGAGAAGCCGTGGACCCCCAGGACACCCTCCCTTACTCCAGTCCCCACATAGCTATGTAATCTCATTCTCTTTCCTTCTCCCACCTCTCCCCTACTCCCAAAACATTTCCACTGTGCTCATCATAATGCCTAGTTTCTCAATAGCCCAGTCCCCACACCCTCTCCACCTGCTCTATGAAGGTTGCCTTCACTGCCTTGCTGGACCTGAAATCTGAATCTCCTCTGCAGTCCCCTCTAGTAGTGGCTGTTTCCTCTGTCACATCCCAAATGACACTGGTCCTGGCGATAGGATGAGGGTTCCCCTTCCTCTTCATTTCCACTTTCAAACCACTCCTCCTCCCTAAAAATCCCCAGCTTTGAATCTCGTGTCATCAGTTTATGCCACCTGCTGTCCCTCATTGCTTATAAAAGGCAGTGTGTGCTCAGCCTTTGGGGGTCTTTCTCCGCTCGTGAAGACTGACTTCTTCCACTTTCTCTGGAATGTATTTTCAATTTGTGTAGCTTCCTTCTTTACTTACATTCTTTCTTTAATGTGATAAACTGTTTGTATAAAATTGTTCTGTGTCTGTGATCGCTCCATCATTGGCTCGACTCAGTACCAGTACTCGTTCTTGACACTGGGAATTGGGGGACTAGGGAAACATCCATGCAGACAAACCTAACAACGGTGGGTTATTATTTTTTTTTTTTTTGATGTGCTATTGAATTCAGTTTGCTAGCATTTTCTTCAGGATTTGTGCATTAATATTCATAATGGATTTTGGTCTGTAGTTTTCTTTTTTTGTTGTATACTTTCCTGGTTTTGGTACCAAGGTGATACTGGCTTTGTAGAATGAGTTGGGGAGGATTCCCTCCTTCTTGATGTTATGGACTAATTTCTGCACTATGCATATCAGCTCTTCTTTGTAGGTCAGGTAAAATTTGGCTGTGAATCCCTCTGATCTGGGGCTTTTTTTGTTGTTGTTGGAAGATTTTTATTACTGCTTCAATCTCATTGCTTGTTATTGGTCCATTTAGAAGTTCTGTTTCTTCCTGATGGACTCTTGTGAGGTTCTGTGTTTCCAGGATTTTCTCCATTTCCTCTACAGTTTTGAGTTTATGTGTATAGAGATTTTCAGAGTATTCACAGATGATATTTTGTTCATCTTTTCAAAGAACCAACATTTTCTTTCATTGATCTTTGTGTATTTTTTTTTCCATTTTGATTAGTTCTACTCTGATATTAGTTATTTCTTTTCTTCTGCTGGCTTTGGGTTTGGTTTTCTCTCCCTTTTCTAGTTTCTTGACACATGTCATTAGAGTGTTACTTTCTGATCTTTCTTTCTTTTTGTTGTAGGCATTTAAGGGTATGAATTTTCTGCCCAGGACTGCTTTTGCTGAATCCCATAGATTTTGGTAGCTTGAGCCCCCTTTGTCATTCAGTTCCATAAATTTTTAATCTCCATCTTAATTTCATTATTGACCTAATAATCATTCAGCAACAGGTTGTTTAATTGCCATGATTTTATGTAGAATTGAGTGTTATATAGATTTGAGTGTTTCTCTTGGAGTTTATTTCTAGTTTTATTCCACTGTGGTCTGGGAAGATACATAGTATGATTTCTAATTTTTGAATTTGTTGAGATGTGTTTTGTGGTCTAAGATGTGATCAGTCTTGGAGAATGTTCCATGTGCTGATGAGAAGAATGTATATTCAGTATTTTTGGGGTAAAATGTTCTGTAAATGTCTGTTAGGCCCATTTGTTCTAGAGTCCCATTTAAGTCCAGAGTTTCTTTATTTATTTTCTGCTTGGAGGATCTGTCTGGTTCTGTCAGTAGGGTATTGAAGTCTCTGGCAATTATGATGCCTCTATTCATCTCTTTGCTTAGATTTAGTAGGGTTTGCTTTATGAATCTGGGCGCTCCTGTGTTAGGTGCATAAATATGTAGGGTTGTTATGTCTTCTTGATAAATTGCTACCTTTACCATTATATAATGACTATCTTTGTCTTTCTTTACTATTGTTTATTTAAAATCAATTTAATCTGATATAAGAATGGCTATCCCTGCTTTCTTTTGGTTTCCATTTGCATGAAATATTTTTTTCCATCCCTTCACCTTGAGTCTGTATAAATCCTTGTGGGTTAGATGTCTTTCCTGGAGACAGCAGATAGTTGGGTTGTATGTTTTAATCCATTTAGCCAGACTGAGTCTCTTGAGTGGGGCATTCGGACCATTCACATTGATTGATAGATCTGATATGTGGGATGCTGTCCTGTTCATTCTGTTGGAAACCTCATTCCATTGTATTACCTTGTGTGCTATTGTTTTATATGAGCTCTGAGCTTTAGCTTTTGGGTGGTTTTACAATGGGGGGCGTCTATTGTGCTGATCCATGTATAATGCGATCTGAGTATTTCCTGCAGGGCAGTTCTGGTTTTGACAAATTCCCTCAGTGTTTGGTTGTTTGGAAGTCTTTGTTTTTCCTTCATATATGAAACTTAGTTTTGCAGGAGACTATATTCTAGGTTGGAAGTTGCTATGTTTAAGAAGACTGAAGATGGGGCCCTAGTCCCTCTGGCTTGTAAGGTCTCAATTGAGAAATCTGTGGTGACCCTGATGGGTTTTCCTTTGTAAGTAACTTGATGTTTTTGCCTCACTGCTCAGGACTTCCTCTTTTGTGTTGACTTTGGCCAGTCCAATGACTATATGTCTTGGTGATTGCCTCTTTGCAATTAATATCCCAGGTGTTCTTTGAGCTTCTTGTACCTGGATGTCTAAATCTCTAGCAAGACCGGGGAAATTTTCCTCAATTATTCCCTCAAATAGGTTTTCCAACTCTTGTGCATTTTCTTCCTCACCCTCAGGGATGCCTATGATTCTTATATTTGGCAGTTTAATATAATCTCACATTTCTCGTAGGCTTTGTTCATTCCTCTTAATTCTCTGTTCTTTATTTTTGACTCAATTAATTCGAAAGAGTTGTCATCAAGCTCTGAGATTCTTTCTTTTGCCTGGCCTAGTCTATTTTAAAACTTTCCACTGTGTTTTGTATTTCCTTAAAGAATATTTCATTTCCAGAATTTCTATTTGTGTTTTTTAATGTGTTGATGTCTTCAGTGAATTTTTTATTCATTTTCTGAATTGTTTTTCTGGTTTGAGTTGGTTTTCCATTTTCTCTTGGATTTTATTGAGCTTCCTTACAATCCATATTTGGAATTCTTTATCTGTCATTTCAATATTTTCATTTTCATTTCATTTCTGGCAATGGTATCCATTTCCTTCTAGGTGGTATTTCCTTCTAGGGTGTCATTTTGCTCTGATTTTTCATACTCCAGAGTTCTTTTACTGATTCCTTCTCATCTAGGGTGGCTGTCAATTCTTATTTTTAGATCTTTAGGCAGGTAGTATTCTCAGTTGCTAGTTGTTTGTAGGCTGTAGCAGTGGTGATGTCTGTGTCTGGGCAGATTCCCTATCTTTCACTGATGAGAGAGGGTGGAGGTCTCTGAGATCCTTTCTCTTTCCCCAGTCTTGTGGTCTTCTTAACGTGTGAATTATATTGGCACACCCAGTTTCATCTCTGAGACAGTAGGTGGTGCTTGTGTGTAAGAATCAACCACGCCTTGTATGATTGAGTCAGTAAATGCCGTAAAGGGCTGTACAAATTGACCTCCCTGCCAGTAGGTGGCACTTGCCAGAAGGAGCAAGCTGCCATGTTGTTTTTGGGATCTGTGACCAGCTCTACCCTCTCATGAGAAAAACTCAAGTGCCCCAGGTGGTGGATCTGGCCCTGGAACTTCCAGGTGAGTCCTTATTCCCCATCACAGAACAGGCAGGTTGGGGATTGAGGTTGGGTGGCACTGATTGGGGTGAGCTTGCCCTCAGGCTCCGCAAAAGCTGGCAAGGTAGCTGTTTCAACAGGGGTCAAAAGTCCACTTCCAGCCTTCTGGGGAATGCCACCAGCGAGAGGCTAAGGTGGCTCCACCCAGCCAGAAAATCTGCTTGTGGAGGTGGGGGCCATCTGAGATCGTAATCTGGCTATCAGGACAGGTTTTGCTTTTCTCCCTTTTACCCTACTACACGGCCTCCCTCTGGCATTTGCTGGCAGGTAGGAGCTCAAACTGCTGAACTCCCCTGTGATCGCACTGCAGGCTGGGGGCTTCCCTGTCCAGGATCCCGTCCTGGGCTGAGAGCTTGACATTCGTGTGGGGGAAGGGGTGTTCCAGGAATGTGCTGTGGCTGGGACACATGCTGTGTTCTCTTTTCAGTTCTGTTTACATGGGCTCTGTCACCTCCTGAGGTTAGTTTCACAAATCTCCCCTCCATGCCCCCAGACAACATAATCGAGTCCTGGGAGATGGGATCTGGCCTGCAGGCCTATCCCTGGGTCCCCAAAGATCAATCCCTACCTGTGTGAGAGAGAAGCGTGCTGGTCCTGAGTTGCCTGTGGGGTGCTCAAGCAGGTTTGATATCCCTCCACTTTGGAGTGTTCTCTGCTCTGATGGAGCAGCTGGGCAAGTATTAATAGCACCAGGGAGGGCTGGTGAGCAAGGAGCTCACAGTCCAATTACCCTAGTCCTCTGCAGGTCTTTAAGAGGAAAGATTTGAGCCCCATTCTCTGTGGAAGCCCTAACAGAGGGGCAGTGGCTGCTCCTGAGAGCCCTAGCTCAGCTGTATCCCTGGGCAGCCACAGGCAGGGGAGGGGAAAGAAAGGAAAAGAGTCTGGATGGAGGAAGCTAGCACTCTGGTTGTCTCTGTCCCTCTCTTCAGAAGACAGCCCACCCGGAATGTCCAGGCTCTGGGTCACACAGATCCCCGGGGACCCACCAGCCCCTGTGGCTCCTGCAGTCTGCCTCAGAGTTGGAAAATGTTTGTGTGGGAATGAGCAAGATGAAAATTGAGGGGCTAACACCCTTTGGGGAGGACAAAGGCGCATGGTGGGTGGAGAAGCAATATGGTGCCTGCCATACTGGTGTGGTTCTATGGTGATGGGAAGCACCCCAAGAGGGCTGGCAGGCTGGTGCTTTGTCCTCAAGAAGCTCCCAGTTCACTGGCGACGGCAGCTTTTGGGCCCATGAGGGTAGAAAGGCTCTCCAGCAGCTCGGGAGCCTGCTGCCTGCCAGTGATGTGAGGGAGGGAGAAACAAACCGCTCCACCTACCCTTTGCACTGGACTCCAAGCATCTTGGTGGTTGAACTGTGCCTGTGGGGCACAGTTCTTGCTCCCTCTTGTTCTGCTTAGCAACTTCTTCCCATGAAATCTCTTATAGGTTCTGGTTAGGTTAGGTTCTGGTAGGTTTTCCCTCGGAATTACACCCGATCTGTTATTGTTTGTTTGTTTGTTTTTACTTTTTCATCTAAAATTTTCCTTCTTTCTTGGACAATCTGGCAGCTCATGTCTCTGGTTAGCCATTTTCCCTGATCCCCTGGGATTCTTCCTTAGATGATGACTTTTAAAAATGTGAGTCAAAACACCAATATCATATCGAACAAATCTAAATATACAGCTAGATTTTACATTTTCTGGATTGTTTCAAAAACTTCTTTTTATAGTAGATTTGCTCAAATCAGGCTCTAAACACATTGTATTTGGCTGGCGTGTCTTTTAAGACTTTTTTCATTCCTGACAGTTTCCCTCCTCCCTTTTTTCATACCATTTATTAATATATGTTTTAAAAAAAGCAGGTCATTTTTCCTGTCCTCCAGGACTCAAACGATCCTCCCACCTCAGTCTCCAGAGTAGCTGGGACTACAGGTGCATGCCACCGCGCCCAGCTCCAAACTGTCTATTTGATACATCCATTTGAATGTCCAGGAGGCATCTCAAATTGATCATGTCCACCATTTAACATCTGACCCTCCTTCCAGGTCTTCTCTCATAGTTTTCATTTCAGTTAATGGTAACTCTTTCTTTCTAGTTTTTCAGGCCAAAAATCTTAGAATCATTCTAGCCTCTTTCTTTCTGCCCATATCCAATCTGTCAGCAAATCCAGGTGACTCTACCTTCAAAATATACCCACAGTCTGGTCATTTATTACCACCTCTACTGCTACCATCTTGATTGATCCCACTGTCATCTCTTGTCTCAGACCATAGCCTCCTAACGTTCTCTGCCCCACTCCTTTGTCTCACAGCTGTAGAGTGGTCTTTTTAAAATGTGGGTCATATCAGGTCATTCCTCTGCTCAAAATACCCCAGTCATTTCCCATCTCGTAAAAGTAAAAACCAAAGTCCCTAAAATGATTTATTAGACTCTGCATGTCTTGTCACACCAATGCTACCCTGACATATCTCCCAGCATTCTCCCTCCAAACTTATTCCACTCCAGCCACACTGGCCCTCTTTTCTGTAGCACATGCCTACACTCTTCTCAACTCAGACCTTAGTATTTGGTGTCCTGCCTGGGCTGTTCGTCCCTGGATATCAGCATGGCACACTTCCTCACATCCTTCAGGTTTTGTCCATTCCTGACCACCCTCTTTAAAACTATTTCCCTAGAAGTAGAATTGAGGGGTCAAAAGGCATTTGTATTTATGTTTTGATAAATATTGCCAAATTGTTTTCACTACTAATGTAGAAGCATGTAAGCTTCCCCCCATAGCCTGGCCAATTGAGGTTATTAACTTCTGAATTTTTGACAATCACAGTGTAGTTTTAATTTGCATTTCTTATGAGGGAGTTTGAGAGCCATTGATATTTTCATTTCTGAAAACTTTAAGCTCACATCTCTGGCTCTCTTTTCTTAGATTGTTGGTGTTTCTCTTATTTATTTGTAGAAGCTCTTTGTGCATTAGGGAAATGAGCTCTTGGTCTGTGATATGAGTTGGAATAAAATTTTCCCAGTTTGTCATTTGTCTTTGACTTCATGACATTCATGAAGTCTTCATGACATTCAAGACTTCATGACATTCATGGCGGGTTTTTCTATGCAGCATTTTAAAAAATTGGAAGTCTAATTTATTATTATTTTCTCTTACGGGTTCTGAGTATTGTGTCATACTTTGAAAGGCCTTTCCCACCTCAGATGTATTTTGTAAATCAGAATTCTTCTACATTTATATCTTTTTATCTGTCTGCAATTCATTTTGGTACAAAATGTGAGGTATACTTCTGACTTTATTTTTTTCCCAGATGGCTACCATTCGTCCCAGCACCATTTATCAGATGTTCCATGTTTTCTCCATTGACATGAAATGCCATCTATGAGATTCTTAGGCAGAATTTAATAGTTGTGATCTGAATTTGAGGTAACAGTGTTTTCTCTTTGTGAAACCTGTCCATGCAGAGCCCTCAAGCATGCCACGGAGAGCTGCAAACAAGTCAAACCTGTAAAGTGCTAAAAGCCCACACCCAGTAAATGCATGTATAATGTCTCCAAATTGTAGCTTGGGATGTTGTTAGCACATGATTCTTATATAGTTAGTTCCTCCACCCCACGCACATTCTCTCCAATAATGTCAAAGGGTGGCAGGGAATAGTCACATGATTTTTGGTTGTTTGTTTTGCAGACTGACTCCATCTACATTTGATGAAGACTAGACCTTAATATTTGTAAATCACTTTAAACTATGGATAAAAAAAGTGCTATTGTAATCCTTTATGTTATCTTTTAGATTTTAAGCATGTTATTGTGATTTCAGCATTCTAGGCTCAATGAAGTTTTATTTAAATTAGTATAAATTATCCATCTGTGCTCAACCAGCTGTGAAACCAAGCCACTGTGTGTGGATTATGAGGGCTGAAGCTCTGGAAAATGGGATAAAATTTTCAGAACTGGTGATATCATATGAGATCATTACAGGTAGTTCACCTGGCATCTATCTACTAGGATGCTTTTTAAACTAGGACACACATCTGTTCAGTGATAATTATATTGATAGCAATGACACTAAGAGCCTGCAGAATCCTGCTGAACTCTTTGAAGTAAGTTCTTAATCAACATAAATAATTTTGAGAAATACAATTTAACTTTTAAGGCTTTTTGGCATGTTTCTTAACGAAAATATTTAGTGGTTAGGAGTTTTGTTCAAGATGCAGACAGGAAGAGTGTAATCTTGATTCTTCTATTTTTTCTCTGAATGACTTTGAGCGAGTTAACCTCTGTAAGCCTTAATTTTTCCATATGTAAAATGGTGATAATAGTAGTACTTACTGTTATGGAGATTAGTAAAATAATCCATTTAAAGCATAGGTGCTAAGGGATTTCCCCCCATTTGATTGGCAAAGATCAAAAAGTTTAAAAATATATTTGTCAATGAGAGTCTGGGGACAGGTACTCTCATACATTGCTTAGGGAATGTAAATTAGTACAACCATCACATAAAACAGTTTGGTAAGACCTATCAAAATTTAAAATGTACATACTTTATGACCAGCAATTCTTCTTGCTGGAATGTGTCAAACAGATATACTTATAAGTACATGAATTGATATCTGCATGTGGATATTTATTATAGTACTGATATAGTAGGAAAAGAGTAGAAACAACCTAAATCTCCATCTATTAGGGGCTGTTTTACTGGACTCACACAATCAAAGACAGGTGGAGTATCCTTAACCAAAATTCTTGGAACCATAAGTGTTTTAGATTTTGGATTTTTTTGGATTTTGGATTATTTACATATATATAATTAGATATCTTGGGGCTAGGACCCAAGTCTAAACACCAAATTCATTTATGTTTCGTATACACCATATACATGTGGCCTGAAGGTAATTTTATATACTATTTTAAATAATTTTGTGCACGAAACAAAGTTTTCACTACATTTTGACTACAACCTGTCACATGAGGTCAGGTGTGTCATTTTCCACTTGTGACCTTATGTCAGTGCTCAAAAAGTTTTAGATTTTGGAGAATTTCAGATTTCAGATTTTCGGATTAGGGACATCCAGTGCTATAGTATGGATATTTGTCCCTTCAAACCTCATGTTAATTTTTTTTTTTTTTTTTTTTGAGACAGAGTCTCGTTCTGTCACCCAGGCTAGAGTGCCGTGGTGTGAGCCTAGCTCACAGCAACCTCAAACTCCTGGGTTCAAACAATCCTCCTACCTCAGCCTCCCAAGTAGCTGGAACTACAGGCATTCGCCACCATACCCAGCTAATTTTTTCTGTTTTTAGTAGAGACAGGATCTTGCTCTTGCTCAGGCTGGCCTCATGTTAAAATTTAATCCCTAATATTGGAGGTAGGGCCTAATGGAGATGTTTGGGTCATGGAGGTAGATCCCTCATGAGTGAATTAATCCCTTCCCTGGGGAAGGATGAGGTGAGTGGGTTCTCACTCTCTTAGTTCTCCTGAGAGCCGGCTGTGTCCTCTCTGTCTCTTGCTTCCTCTCGCCATGTGATCTCTGCACACACTGGCTCCTCTTCACCTTCCGCTGTGAGTGGAAGCAGCCTGTAGCCCTCGCCAGATGCAGATGCCCAATATTGAACTTTTCCAGACATCAGAATCATGAGCCAAATAAACCTTTATTCTTTATAAATTATCCAGCCTCAAATATTCTTTTAGCAATACTAAGTGGACTAAGACACTCAGCCTGTACCATGCTATAAGAAAGAATGAGGAAACATTTACGTTATAGTATCGAGTATTGCCAAGGTATGGTATTGATTAGAAGAAGTGAAGTTTAGAACAGTGTAAAAACAAGGTGGGAAGTAGATAATACATATACACATTTGCTTGTATAATCACAGAAATGCTCAAGAAAAACACCCAAGAAAACATTAGCATAGAATTCCACCAAAGCTAGAATTTAGGTGACTGGGTGGCCAGGAAACTTTTCACTTATGTTCCCTTTCATATTCTGATTGTACTTTGTGAATGTGTAACTTTTTAAAAATAAAGTGAATATAAAGTATTTAGAACACTCATAAAGTAAGCATGCAATAAATATTAGTCCTTATTTAAAATTTTAACTTAATGATTATCTTCCACTAAAATAAAGATATCCAGAGATTTTTGAAAAATGGGCTATTTAAAAATTTAAATACCAACTTCTTCTCTATCTCTCCCACGAAAAATAGGTCCCTGCTCACCCACCGCCCAGGATCTGCAAGCTGCAGCCCACGAGCTTCGGTGCTCATTCGGACTTTAATAGTCCAAGATGGCCGCAAAGGCGTCAGCCTCGAACGCGGCTGAGTGTTGGTATTCTCATCCAGTGTATGCAGGATACTGGCAACATTATCACAAAGCAATGGCTTGGTTGCAGAGCCACCAGAATGCCTACTGGAAGGCTGTGGAGTCCTGTTTCAATTTTCCATGGTACCTCCCTCCTGCGGTTCTTCCCCAAAGCTCTTACCATAACGAGGCTGGATATCCTCAGTCCTTCTATGACCGTCACGTGGCCTGGCAGGACTGCCTCTGCGATTCTTCATCTTTCAGAAGGTCTGGGCAGCATCCACACGACAGCGGTGGGATCCAGGCATCCACGAGGGAAGACCAGTCTGTGTCTGAAGAGATGGAGGTTGAGACCGAGTCAGATGGGGAGGTAGAATGCGACCTGAGCAATATGGAAATCACCGAGGAGCTCCGCCAGTACTTTGCGGAGACCGAGAGGCACAGAGAAGAGCGACGGCGGCAGCAGCAGCTGGACGCAGAGCGCCTGGACGACTACGTGCACGCCGACCACGACCTGTGCTACCGCCGCCCGCCGGTCCGCCGAGCTCCCGGCTGAGAGACCCGGCGAGCGGCGCCGGGCCGAGATGGAGCGCCTGTACGGGGACAGCGCCGCCAAGGTCCAGGCCATGGAGGCTGCGGTGCAGCTGAGTTTTGACAAGCACTGGGACAGAAAGCAGCCCAAGTACTGGCCGGTCATCCCCCTGAAGTTCTGAGCCCAGGGTTCCCAGCCTCACCCCCTTCCCTTTACATACACTCACTTCATCTCTCCTTCAGTATGCCTCTCAGGGAAGGGGACTGTATGCAGAGATACAAGCATGTTCACCAAAGTCCCAGTGGGCCCACCACGAGGCGGATGTAATATGCCAGGCACTTGGAAGTCAGCAGGACGTGTACTGTTGACAGCATGAGAAATTTTCTCCTGACATAAAATGATAATTTTGCATATATTACAGTTTTTTTTGATGTTGCCAATAATAGTGTTCATTAAAATTCTTGCCTAGAAAAAAGAAATAAATAAAAATAAAAATTTAAATACCCCAAATTTTATGTACATAATTTGTCTTAATATAAATTAAAAGGCATTGCTTTTGGCCCATGAAGTTCTACATATCTTTTCCTTTATCATTTATATTTCTAATAAAGTTATTAAAATATTCAGTAATTTTTAAAAGTCTACTTATGTAAAGCACATGACTGGAAGGAAAAGTGTTCTTATACAAATGAAAGTTTCTCATGATTTAGTCTGCGCAGTTGGAGATTTGGTAGATAATAGGTGTCATTTAAACTCTCAAACATTATTAGATTTTGAAGAAATAAAAATACTGAACATTATTTTAGATAGACTTATTCATAGTTGAGTTTTGTTTATAGTTCTGAGTTTTGAGCAAATTTAGATGAATTGAGAATAAATGGAGAATTATTTTTCCTTTTCTTTTAAGATTTTTTTTTTTTTTTTTTTTTTATGTTGCCTGGACTGCAGTGCCGTGGCTATTCACAGGCATGGTCGTAGCTCACTGCAGCCTGGAACTCCGGGGCTCAAGCCATCCTCACCTCAGCCTGTGGGGTAGCTGGGATTACGGGTGCACACCACCATTCCTCACTTCTTTTTCCTTTTCACTTACATGTATTCAGACTATCAGGCTGTGCTAGATTTTTTCTCAATAAACTATGCACCGCATCTAGGTTTCTCACTTTTATCAGATATTCCACCATTAATATTTTATTTCGTTTTCACTCATACTTTGGTAATAACGGCCTCACTTCTTTCTCTGGTTTTTAATTTCGTAGACATAAGCAGCTTTTAGGCCATGCTATAGATATGACATTAGCATGTGTCTGGCAAGACCCTAAACTTTTAGCCTAGTAAAGTATTCAGAATTTAAGAAGACTTAGATGAAATAGCACCTCCCCTATGAAATTGTTAAGAAATAGCACCTCCCCTATGAAATTGTTAAATTGTTAACCTCCAAAGTTGGATCTACCGATTTTTCTCCCATGATATCTTCACTCTACCTTCATTTTATTACACATATTACAATCTCTTTCAATAAACAGTGAATTCCTCAAAAGTAGCAACTCTGTTTTTTTATCCTTATAACGTTCGGGGCCTGGCTTGTATTTGGTACTCAATAATGTCTACTGAATAAAGACAAATTTTTTTTCCGGTAGATACGTTACACCCTAACGAATTTCAAATTGTCACCACTAGTAATCCATAGTTATCTAGGATGATTGATATTGGCATTAGGATACAGAAGGTACTTATATGTGAAAGCTTGTGTGGCACACAATAGGTATTCAGCAATGTTAGTTTATGTATCTTTAATTCCCACAAATAATTCTGCAAAGAAACTGAATCTTATCATGTAATACTGGAATAAAACTCTATTATTATAGGGTTTTTTATTCACATCATTTTCAATAAGTTTTAAGGACATTACAATAGTAAAATTTGGGGGAATAAATGTTAATACTAGAAATTTAAAACACTAATAATCACATTATTTCATTAGAGAGGTAATACCATCAATTATTAACAGCTCAGCAAGCTCAACAATGACCTCCAAGACTATACTTTCAGGGATCATTTCTATATTTCTATAGTTCATTACTAGAGAAGTTTCTCTGAATGTGGAGAGCAGTGGTCCCCAACCTTTTTGGCTTCAGGAGCTGGTTTCATGGAAGACAATGTTTCCACCGACTGGTGGGGGTGGGGTGGGGGGAGAGCTCAGGCGGTGATGCCAGTGATGGGGAACGGCTATAAATACAGATGAATCTTATCTCGCTCACCTGCCACTCACCTCCTGCTGTGCAGCACAGTTCCTAACAGGCCACTGAAGTACTGGTCTGTGGCCTGGGGGTTGGGGACTGCAGATGTAGAGCACAAAAAAACCCTCCAAAACAAAAAAAAAACACAAACAAAAAAATGACCTCTATTTCACTAAATTCAGTGAATGTCTATCAGTCCTCTTTTTTCTTAACTTCCCATGTTGACTGCTGAACAGTCAACCTGTTTATCACTTTCTCCTTGAAACACTCTTTTCCCCCTGGATTGTATAATACCACATTCTTCTCCATGTTCGTCTTTCTTCTTTTCTTTTCCGCCTCCATGCCAGACTCACCCTTCTCTCCTCTTGGCCTTTAAATACTGCTGTTCCTCAGTGCTCTTGCCTAGCATCTCTTCTCTACTCACCCTCTACTCTCCTCCCCCAGCAATCTCACCATTCCCCATGAAATTATCATCTGTATAACAATGATACCTAAATTTATATCTCAATCTTAGACCTTTCCCATTATATATTCAACTAACTACTCAATATCTCTATTTGGATGTCTCAAAGGTACCTCAAACTCAACATGTCTGAGACCACAGTGATGATATTCCACTCAAATGTTACTTTCTCCCAGTGTTCCTCATCACAGTAAACAGCCTCGCCATCCACCCAGTTGTGTATCCCAGGAAGCCAGGTGTCATGCTTCGCCCATTGTTGGCTGTTATATCCCACATCCAATCCATCACTTGATACGGTTGATTTTTCCTCCATGTGTCTTCCGCAAGCATCTATTTTATCTGTCTTTACTATCACCGCTTTAGTACATACAAGTTGGGGTTGTCTCTCGCCACTAGTAACATGCTCACGGTCCTCCTTAAATCCATTATGGCTCCTCTCCATTTTGTTCTTCATGCTAGAACCAGAATAGCCTTTTGAAAATGCAAATCTTTTTAGGTCAACCTTGCTGAAAATCTTACACTGACTTTTTGTTGCTCTTGACAGAATATCGTGAATCCTCAGCATGTCACAGAAGTTCCATCAATAGGACTTGGCAGACCCTCTTTCTATACATTCTTCTACATAAAGGAGGCAGAGATGCCAGGGTCTGTTACTTTCATATCTATTCGTTTCTTTTGGCTTCAATCTCTGCCCAGAAGTGGGGAAGTTCATGGAAATGCCAAAAGATTGGCACCAAATCTCTAACCTCTGTAACCTCTCTTACTCCATGCGAAGTGATTAGGAGGAAAATTTATTATTGTTTTCATTTCCTATGGAAAAACGTTTTATTTGCCTCTGTTCACATTCCATACATATAGAATATTTTACAAAAGGTATAAAAGCCTAATCCATTTTTTGATGTCAGATCAAAGCTAAAAAATAAAACGAGTCCAGCATTAATCTTCAGAAGGAGCTCAAGGGCCCTTTATCATGGTGTTTACAAGTATTTAAACCTATAAAGATTGTTAGATTCTATTTTCCTAGTGCGTAGTGAAGTGGTTTTAAAAACATATTGGACGACTTTCTTAACCTTGCTAACCCTTATTTGTCTGGTAAATAAAATGGTCTGGTGACCCTTATTTGTCTGGGAGGTTATATACATTACAGAGTTATTTTGAGGACTAAATAAGAAAAAGTATGTAAAGTACTCAGCACAGAGCCTGGCACATAGCAATGATCAATAGGTGCCAGTTACTATTATTTTTGTTTATGACAGTCACAAAGTCATTTTTTAAAGTCCTTTTAGGTTTGTGTAAATTTTTTTCTTTGGAGGAAAGAATTACTAAGGATTTGAACAAATCTATCATTGCTGTTGTTCAATCAGATGAGGATAAATACATACTTTGCAACTGAAAACAGTTAAAATTAATCTTAACTATTACTCCATGGAAAGAAAATAATCTTATTACTCTTCGGAAAGATTTTACTATTACTTGTTATTACATGTAAGCCTCCTCTACCTCGCGCTATTGTAAACTGATAATCAAGATCCTGTCTTGTCATGTCACTTTTGGCTCCTAGATAAAGACTGTTGTCCTGTTGGGAGTCCTCAGGCACAAAGTCCACTGCATCATTTCTGTCTGTGGGATGATTTCTGCTGGTGGCGGAGACTCTGCTGTCCCCTGGTGGCATCTGCTGTCTTTCATTCGTTGAGTATTCTAGCTCAGAAAACCTACAGTTATCCTTAGACACCTGTAAGTTTAGCAGGCGGAACCTGAGAGTAGCGCTTATGTTCTGACCTAAAATTATCACTCTGATAGTGGAAGCAGCACTCTCTCTGTGTGGTTCAGAGCGGGGATCTTGGTTAGGAAGCTTTCCCACATGTTGCTACCCCATCGACACCAGTGCTTCCTCTCCTTCAAGTTACACAGTAACCTCTTCTTTGGAGTTCTAATTTTGCTGTCAGAGCCTAACTCTTCAGATAGCATACTGAAACTTCCTCCTCCAACCTTGGTGTCCTTTCTAATTTCTTACCTCTGACAAAGGTGTTGGATGTTACTTCAGATTTGTCTGGGATCCTAGTAAAGACCTCATTGATCTACAACCTATGCCCATGTAAAGGCATAAACTTAGATGTGTAAGAAATACGACTTTATTTTTATTTATTTATTTTTTAATTTAATTTAATTTATTATTTAGTTATTTTTTAGAGACCGGGTCTCACTCTGTCACCCAGGCTGGAGTGCAGTGGCCTGGTCATAGCTCACAGCAGCCTCAAACTCCTGGGCTTAAGTGATCCTCCTGCCTCAGCCTCCCTAGCAGCTAGGACTACAGGCGTGCACCACCACACCTGGCTAATTTTTGAAATTTTTCTGTAGAGACTAGATCTCGCTATGCTGCCCAGGACCTCCCAAAGCACTGGGATTACAGGTGTGAGCCATTGTGTCTGGCTACAGATTTATTTTTCTATAGCCCACTTTAAGGATAAAACAAGTCGGGCATCAATTTTCAATTTCAAATTGCCTGTTCCAAAGGGTTGGTAATATCATGATCTTTGACAATTTCTGGTGTTCCTCCTCTCTCCTCCCCCCACCCCCAGAGTTGGATCTAAATTTGAGAATGTCTTATATGCTGGTAAGGTTTTGGTTTGGGAGCCTCTGGTTCTCAATGTCATCTGTCTACACAGGTATCCAATGAGAATTTCACCATCCTAACTCAGTTATCAGTTCTCACAGGCCTCTACTGAGTCCAGAGTTCCCTTTAATTCTAGAGGCTGTTTTTCCTATGCCACACACAGGTGTAAGGGGGTCTTGTTCTGTTTCTACTTCAAATTAGGGCATAGGAAATCTTTGGAGCCCTGTCTAGGTCCCATCTCCATGATCACACCATGAGTCCATATTCTCTCTCTGGGGTCTGCTACCTTCCTGGGGCTGTTCAGGAATCAGAGCACATGTTCCCTCTGCTCCTGGATCTCACAAACCCAACTCTGGAGGTTTGAAGTTTCCCCAGGGATGTGACTGGGAACTTGCTATTTCTGGGAACATGGAAAACTGCCTCGTCCCTGCCTCCCCTCTTCCTCTCTTCTGTCTACCATCCACAATCCCTTCATTTTCCAGCACAAGAAAGGTGGGATTTTTGTTTGTTTCTTTGCTTGATTTTTTTTTTTTCTGAGAATGGAAAGCCATGGTCTTACAAAAGATATTTTATCCAAATCTTTTGCTAGGCTAAGAGTCTTTTCTGTTCCTGTAAAGCTAAGCTTTTTACAACACCAAAGCCAGGAAGAGACTCCTTTTTCACCCTCTGCTTTCTTTGCTGTCACATCTTTCTTTTAAAGCAATGAGCACAGAATGCCTAGCTGCTTGTTTGGGGTGAAGTGACAGGCAATGAGATTGAGAGAAGAAAATATGTGGGGCAGGGGGTGAGGACAATCTGTTAATATTATCCTATCACACTTAGGACGAACAGACAGAAATAATAATAATAAGGCTCTGAGAGCAAATATTCTCCCCTGTATCCAGATGAAACTCTCTCCTTAGCCCTACGAAGTAGTGCATGCTCTTGGCTCTTCTCCTCTGTCCCTTGCTAAGCACAGGCAAGATGTCAGAACTCAGAAGCCCTGTTCTAAATAAGCAGACTGACAATAGGACAGGTTGTCTTCTAGGAAAAGGTTTATCTTTTCCCTAGAGATCCTGAGTGGTTTTGAAAGGTACAATTCTTTTATTTGGTTTGGTTCTAGGAATGTGACAGTTTATATAAAGCTGTTACTTTACCGTGAAAAATCTAGACACAGTGAGAGTAACATTTGGAGTTGTATTTTACACCCAGAAACCTGCATAACAGGAAGAATCACATTTTTTCCCTTCTAAGAATGTAGAGGCATCCTCAAAGCACCTTTGCAGTTTTAACTTCTATTTTGAAATATGTTGATGTTAGTAATTATTATAATAAAGTATTAGCTATTTATGGTTAATAATAATAATTGCTTATACTTATTGCATACTTATTATGTATCAGATACTAAAACACCTTCATTTAATCCTCATAAACCTTTAGGAGATACGTATTACTATATTTCCAGGTGGGGAAAGCAAGGCAGAGAGCCTAAGTAACTTGTCCAAAGGCATAAGCTAGTGTCTGTTAGAGACTGAATTTGAACCCCAGAATTCTGATGCCTTCAAGTGTTTAATCATCTTGCTAGTTAACACATTAACTGCCATGTGAGTTGTATTTAACTCATGCTAGTTTTGAGCCCGGGGCCTTGTAAAGCATGTGGAATTCACACATCTCTTCACCTTGGGAGCCGCAAGAACTATTTTTCAATTCGCATATAATTCATACACAGAAAACAAAAAAAAAATAACACATTTTTCATTAAATTAGAAAGGGTCATTTTGTTTTCATAGTTTTTCTTCTATTTTCATAATAAAACACTATGGCACCAAGGAAAAAAATTTTTTTCAAGTGTGGCAGTCAATGTGTTAATAAATATATTAATCATGATAATAATGTTTAGGAGGCTATGGCATAAAAATGGCAATTCTTACAATAATAAGCTGAAGGCTGATTTTAAGCTAGTAGATCAAAATAAAAATTTTAATGAGAAATTATAGTTGAGATATACATGAGACAAAGTGTAAGTTGCAGTTTGCAGCCCAGACAGAAGACTGGGTTAGAGAATGATTTTGACTCTCCTGTTTATTAAGGGACACAGAAATTTTGTGCTGAGCTATCCTGGGTCTTTAGGGAATTACAGTGAATAAACACCATGGAATTGAAGGACATAAGAAATTAACATTGTGTGCTGGAATTTGAAGGGATAAACATGGAGATCTGATACAGAGAATCTTCTCAAATTATACTTGAAGACACATGGAAATGAAATTTCTTGTTAACATTATTTCATTTTATTTTTTAATTTTTATTTATTTATTTATTTGTTTTGAGACAGAGTCTTGCTCCATTGCCCCGGGTAGAGTGCAGTGGCATCTTCATACTCCCGGGTTCAAGTGATCCTCCTCCTACCTCAGCCTCCCAAGTAGCTGGGACTACAGGCGTGGGCCATCATGCCTGGAGAATTTTTCTATTTTTAGTAGAGACTGGGTCTTGCTTTTGTTCTTGACCAGCAGAGCCTGGTCTCAAACTGAACTCCCGAGCCCAAGCAATCCTCCCGCCTTGGCTTCCCAGAGTGCTAGGATTACAGGCACCAGCTTTTGAAAAAATAAAAGCTTTATTGCAAGGCTAGCCAGCAAGGAGATAGGAGTCAGGCTTATATCTGTCTCCCCAGTTTGGGGTTTGGGACAAGTTTATAGGCTTGATGGAGAAAGAGAAAAGATTTAGGAATGTTGGCTTGGTAGAGTCTGATTGGAGGGCTTAAAATTTGACCACTTACGATAAGGTATGTTGAGGTGGATTTTAGCTCTGGATCTTGTGGACCTGCAGTGCAGGCCCCTCACCACTGAAAGAGTTCTGGCAGTCAGAGTCCAGTCATGTCCTGGGCTTCTTGGTTCTAAGGGGAGGAACTGTTGGTGCCAGGTGTTGTTAGAGTCAAAGTTTTTTCAGTTGTGCATGCCCAGGCTACATGACTTGCAGTTTTTGGCTCTGTTATACCTACAAGATAACTTGATATTTGTTATCAACAGAGTGTGCCCAGTTTGGGCTTGTCCTGGGGTTACACTTTGCACTGGGTACTGTTAGAAGGGCTGGGGGAAGAGTAATGAAAAAGCAATATAAAAAACTCTTATCATTGTGGAGCTTAATTTTAATGGGAGAAGACAAAAGAAATAAATAGTAAACAATTAGTATATTAAAAGTGATAAGTGCTAAGGAAAAATAAGTTAGGGACTTGCTATAGAGATGTCTTTTGAGTTCTTTCTTCTCATTGTTCCTTTTCCTTTCTACTTCAGGGATAAAATGGGCTAAGTTATAAAAGTGTTTCTCATCCTCAAAACTCAATTTGAAGAAAAGTTGGACAGAAATACAAACCAAAGTATGACTTCTGATTCAAGCTCAAAACCAGTGGTCCAGATTCACCTGAAGTCAAAGCACTGTCTGAAAAACTGGCTTCTCATGAAGTAACATGGTTTCGTTGCATATTTTCACCTTCTATGTAATTCCCTCTCCTTTGAACATGCTCTACACCTGTTCCCTCCTTACTCCTCTTACTTGCTACATACACTCCTGTGACTGACTTTACTACTATTTCTGATCTCAAAAAAGGCCCCTGCTATGTACTGAATGTAATTGTATTTTCCCTATTAAAGCACTAAACGCACTGCATTGTAGAGGTTTATTCAATAGTCTTTCTCTCCTGTTAGACCAAAAAATTTGTGTAGTTAAGGATAAGGACTGTGGTTTTTTCATCATCGTATCATCGGCACTCTGACATATAGTAAGAGCTCAATAAATTTTGTCATATATATGAAGTATCTATCTGGGCATGTCTATGTACGTATGTATGTATTTTGTTAATGATGGAACTTTGTGATTACACAGAAATATTTAATCAATATAATGTCCTTGCTGATTTGTCCTAATATTTGTTTTTTTGATTGTAAAAAGATGTTGGTATTTTAATTAAAAATGACTTTACAAGTTAGATATATAAAGAGTACCTAGTAAAAAGTGGGCAAGTAATTTCTTTTTTACCTTGTAAAATATTTTATTATGAAAAATTTTAAATATGCAAAAATAAGGAGAATAGTATAATAAACCCCCCTGCACCAATCATCTGCCTGGCCAATTTTGTTTCATCCATAACCCTACCCACGCACCTGACCCCAAATTATTTTAAACAAACCCAGACATCGTAGCATTTCATTTTCATAGCGATTTTTTAAAGAAGAGTCTTTGTATAGGAATACTTTAGAGTTTACAATGCAAATGCATATACATCATCTCTTTCCATTCTCATATCCTGTTCTTTTCCACTTTACTGAAAAGGAAGCAGGTTCAAAGAAATTAAATGATTGTTCTTTGGTCATACTCCTAGTATATATTGTAGTCACAACTTGAACCCATTGCATTTTTTTTTCCAAGATCAACTTTAATGCTTAGTCCAGTGTACAATATCATAGGCCACTTCAAGTTGAGAGTTAGAACCAGTTGTTCTTTAACTATGACCATTCTAATTTTTACATACCCTAAGACCAGGCAGCAATTAGGACATGAGCCTTCATGTGGATAGATGGTGGCAGTTCTGATAGGGGAAAATTAGCACTGGTCTTTCCTTCCAAAGGCCACTCTGGCTGCTGCTATTGACACAAAACCCCCGGCTTTTAAGATATACTCTATGAGTGCTGCATTCAACTGCCATGTCTCTACTTTCTCATGAGGAAAAAAACGGTAAGCATCTAAAGATACCTTAAGCCTTATTGATAAGGTAAGCCTCAGGCCGAATTCAAATCTCTGGGCTCCAACAGAATTAGAGGTCAATGCATCTATGCTAGGAAGGTTCCACTTTTCTCCAAAACTGGGCTTTATCAAGAAGTGAGACTATGTTCTCCCCATGTATCTAGGTAAAAAATACATATAGGTAAAATATTTCACACAAATTCCCATAAAGGAAAAGTGGACTATAATAAAACAGTTTTATTAGGAATCAAAACTGTGCCCTCTTCAGGACTTCCTGCTTCAGCTCTTTGGAGCCTTTAGTCTATTACTTACATTGTAACGTGAAGATAAAATTGTAACAATATGACAGTAATAAGGCTCCTATTGATTTAAGAACTGCCAGTTTGTGTCAGGCACTGCGCTGAGTGATTTACGTCTTTAATCTTCGAAACGACCTTCCCAGGTAAGCACTTTTATTTCCATTTTCCGGAAGACCAAATTCAGAGAAGTCACACGCCAGTCAGTGGCAGAGCTAAGACTGGAATGGAGTTGACTCCAAAGCTCTCTACACTACAACGGTAGGAAAGACGGCGAAAGACAAGTGAAAAGAATAAAAAGAATTGGGAACTTCAGCGAATGAGAAGACAGGCAGAACTGGAAAAGTACCGCATGAGCGCCACTCAAGCGCGTTGAAACGCCGCGGGGAGGCGGTGCCGGAAGTCAGGCAGCGGCTTCCGGGCCTCGCGCCGGAAGTGGCTACTCACCGCCTCCTCCAGCCTCCCCCGGAGAGAGGCGCTCTAGAGTTTGAGCTGCGGTGCCGCCACGAGGTGTCCGGATCTTGCATCCAAACGCGTCTGCAAGTCGAAATGTCGCACCCGTCACCCCAAACTAAGCCCTCCAACACCAGTAACCCCCGAGTCTTCTTTGACGTGGACATCGGAGAGGAGCGAGGTGAGGAGAGTGACGCTCGCAGAAAGGACCCGAGGTTCCGGGGATTCGGGGACTCCAGAAGGGGTGGGAAACGCGCTGTTCGGGCCGGGGGTTGTTCACTGTTGTGGAGGGGTGCGGGGATGGCTTCCTAGTCTGGTCCGCTGGAACAAGCCCGGGCATCCAGGGGTAGGTCGAGCCATCGCCCTTGTCCCAATGCCATGGGTCGTGTAGAAGTTTCTAGAAATGTCTGGTTCGGGAATTGTGGCGGCCTTTAGGGTTGTGTCTCCTGATCTGGTTCCACTTCCCCGCCACCTTTGCACCACTAAGTTAGCATGAAATAGGATTGTTTTATGTTTGCAGTGGGCCAGTTTAGAAGGCTCCTGGGATATGCGTCTGCTAGGCTCCAGGCACGCCGTATGTTTTGGCGCACAAAATACATATATCAGCGCCTGCCTTGTTATTATAAATTAAAGCGACTCGTTTGCTTATTGCCTTTTCCTTGTTACTGATTTTTAACTTGGAGGTCCAGTCAGATAGGCAAACATATTCTGTATTTTGGCAGCGGGAAAATGAGCTCAACTAGCCATGTGGTTGCCTAGGTTACATAGCAGCTCAGAAGTTCCTACGCCCCGGTGAGTTAGGGAGCATGTTGCTTTGTAATTGAAGCGGTCTTGTTCTGGAACATGTTAGAATTACTGGCCAGGCAGTGTGTTTGAGTGCACGTACAGAACACACACATATACTTGTCCATTCTGTTTGTTATGGAACTAGTGGTAGGTTTATTTTCACCTGTCTTAGGAGCTTTCTAGAGGAGAAACTTTCTCAGCTTTTGCTTTGGAGGCTGCATTAGGAAACTTCGTAGAGCACAAAGGCTACAAAGTATACGTAAAACTTGGCTAACCTGACCACTTTAAAGGATATTTAATTTTCTCTTGTTGGTTACTTCGTGATTGGAGAGTGTGAATACCTCTTGAAGAAATTACTCAGGGTTTAAAACCATTGTACTTCCTGGTGTCCCTTCTATGGTGCTAATCTGCTGGCTACTGTAATTGGTTATGATACTTTGTATGATGTTTCAAATCTAGATACATGACAGTAAACTTTAGGTAGATTAAATGTGAATATTAGAAAAAGGACAATAAGGTCATCCCACTATTAAGTATATATGTCTAAAGGAAATGAAGTTGGAGTGTGGAAGAGATATCTGCACTCCAGTGTTCATTGCAGTATTACTTAGGATAGCTAAGGTAATGGAATCAAGATAAACGTTCATCAGCAGATGAATGGATAAAGAAAATGTGTTATATACTCACAATGGAATAGTAGTCACCCTTAAAAAAAGAATAAAATCCTGTCATTTTTGACAACATGGGTAGATACAGAGAACATTATGTTAATTGAAATAAGCCAGGCCCAGAAAGACAAATGCCACATGATTTCCCTTATATGTGGATTCTAAAGAAGTTGACCTTGAAGTAGAGAGTAGAATGTGGGTACCAGGGGCTAGGGAAGTGTTGGTCAGAGGATTCATAAATTTCAGTTAGAAAGCAGGAATAAGTTCAAGATTCTTGTACAACATGGTGACTATAGTTAATAACAACATACTGTGTTTTTGAAGTTGCAAAAAAAAAAAAAAAAGACAGTAAAAGGGAATTCGGTAATTCATGAACCTTCTTTTGCCATAATTATACAACTGCCTTTATCATTTGCCTGTTTGGTTGGTTGTTTTGCATACTGACAAAATTTCATTTTCTTTTCTTTTAGTTGGTCGAATTGTCTTAGAATTGTTTGCAGATATTGTACCCAAAACTGCAGAAAATTTTCGTGCACTATGTACAGGAGAAAAAGGCATTGGACCCACAACTGGGAAACCTCTCCATTTCAAAGGATGCCCTTTCCATCGAAGTATGTATAAATTTTCTGAATCTGATTATTCATGATATAGATAAGTAAGTCCTATTCTTTAGGAGTTAGGGAAGAAAACACTAAGTAGGGGGTGAAGGTTAAAAAGTACTGTTAGTTTCCAAGAGGACCCTTGGACATCCGGTGCAGTAGCTTAGTTTCATACAGGCTAGGCTGTGAGAGATGGAATTACTTATGGGGAGGTAAGAAATGGACTACCCTAGCTTTGCTAGTCCTCTAACCCCTTCACTCCAAGATGATTTGATTGAAAAAGGAAGGGTATGGCCACGATTGCTGATCTTAGTTTGCCTCGTAACGAAAAAGTTATTCCTACTTCTTGGGCATGGTTACTTAGGAAGGCTGAGGATTTGAAGATTCAGTGTCTTGGACACATTGGTGATATGTGATTAAAATGTGACATTTTATATTACATATCACACTTTGTAATCAAACCTTCGTTTAGTAATTGATGGTTCCTCCAAACAGACTGTAGTTTCTATGAGTTCAGGAACTCTATGTTCCTACTGTTTTGTCTTAAGAATCTAGTATAGTTGTTGAGTAGGCACTCAGTGAATATTTGTTTAATAAATAGACTAAGTTAAACTATAATCATATGAGTACTTTTTTAAAAAAACTTGATTTATTAAAAAATTAACGTTGATTTTTAAATATTTAAACTATTGAATTACTGTCATGTTTAATAAAATATCAGAATATACTAATAAATTATATGTAGAAAATATATAACATAGCCAAGCTGAGACTGCTGTCCTTAGAAAGCTCTGTCTCCAAGGGTAACACTTGGCTGGAGTGTGGGAACTTGGCATTTGAACCATTTCCTAAATCATAAGGGTGATTTACTATGCCTAGACTGTTTGTCCAAACATGTGATTTATGCTGAACGTCTGTTTTTTTGGGGGGGAGTTTGGAATTTTGGCACATGCTAGGAAGAGAGTGCCTGCCTACGTGACAGAGAGCGCCCAATAAACACCTTGGGTGCTGAGTCTCTTGTTGCCTCTTCTGGGCAGAAGCATTGTACATGTGTGCTGCATTTTCATTGCTGGGGGAAGTGTGTGTTCTGTGACCCTTCATGGGAGGGAGAGAGCATAAGGAGGCCTGCATGTGGATTCCTCCAGACTCTCCCTATGTCTTGTCTTCTTTTCATCTGGCTGTGTATCCTTGCTACTGTGATACAACCAAATGCTATATCCATGAGCCCTAGGGATCTCGGAAAGTGGGAGAGGTCTTGGTAAACCTTGACACAAAGTGGTAATATTTGAAGTATTTCTATTAGGGTATAACAAATCTACAGGGAATAGAGTAACTCATATGTGCCCAGCCATGCACATAGTTACAAGGATGAAAAACAGGACTGTTGACGTACTTAAGAGGAATTCATTGTTTGCTGGAAGAGACAGATCGTTATGACGTATAAAAGTCAAGATACTGTGGGAGAAAAATTACGAGATACAACTTCGGGATGTTCGTGACGGTTTTATAGGGGAGGTACCATTTGAACTAATTTTTTGAATGTTAGTGGGAGATCAGGCAGTAAAAGTAAGTTGGACTCAGATTGTGAAAAGCCTTTAGAGTGTGGAGTTTTGTGGGGATGGGTGGAGAAAGGAGTGTGATGTGACTAGAGTCATGCTTTAGAAAGTTGTCTTAATTATTACATACTCGTCAGTTAATATTGCTGAAGTCATCCATGTCTCAGTCACTAATAGCCATTTTCCTTGTTTGTAGTTATTAAGAAATTTATGATTCAAGGTGGAGACTTCTCAAATCAGAATGGAACAGGTGGAGAAAGTATTTATGGTGAAAAATTTGAAGATGAAAATTTCTATTATAAGGTGAAGTAGAGAAAATGCATGTTATTGCTGATAAAAAGATTGTTTTATGTCTCAAATATGTGTTGGATTAAGACACCAAAAAAAAAAGTCTCATCTGTGCTTAGATTTCTTTGTCTTGTAAAAGGAATTATGTTTGTAAATATGGGTCTTTAGTATGGCAAGTTTTCAACCGGTAATGAATATCAGAGTTATTTCAATGTGATCCAGGTTGGTTTTTTTTGTTTTTGTTTTTTTAAGCCAATGAGTTTTTAAGTGCAGCCACCATATGGCAAAATTGTTTCCAGGAAAAATATTCTCATTATCGGAAGGATGTAACTTGTGTGCT
>NW_012149463.1:933224-934879 GCF_000956105.1 Propithecus coquereli
ATTTTTAGTAAGTTACTTTCAAGAACTTGTAAATTTTATTATAAGCTGAAATTCAGAATTGCTCATTATATTTTTGGCTCATTACTTGCTGAATAACCAGGTGTGTTGAAATAGTTGCATTTCTTTTGTTGCCCCCAGCTTATTTTGAAAAATTTCAAAATACAGAAAAGTTGAAAGAATAGTACATAATTTCTCATATACCTTTACCTATATTCACCAGTTTTTAGCTTTTGCTATTTTTGTTTTTGCAGAATAATTTTGAAAGGAAGTTGCAGATAACCATGATACTTTACCCCTAAATATTTCAGCATATATCTCCCAAGACACAAGGACATTCTACATAACTGCAATACCATTAAAATACCCCCCAAATAATATTGCTACATAATAATCTAATATGTTATCCATATACAAATTGCCCCAATTGTTTCAATTTTTTTTTTTTTAAATCCAGGGTCCAAATTAAGATCCTGCATTGTATAATATTTGAATGTAATGTCTCTTAGTTACTTCCAATTGTTAATGGTCCCTACCTCCCCTGGTTTTTTATTCATTTGTATTTTTTGTGGAATCCAAGTCAGTTGTTTCATAGACTACCATCCATATGTGTTTGATTGTTTCCTTAAGATTAGTTTGAGAAATATTTTGGCCAGAGGATTTAGGCAGGTGATGTTATATATTTTCTATGATATCATATCCTGAAGACACATACCAGTTTGGCCTGTTTTGAGTTTGGGAACTTGGTTAGAGTGGTGTCAGCCAGAAGTATATGTTATAAAAGTACCTTTTTCCCCTTTATAAATAATAAGTAGTCTGGAAGGTGGTACTGTGAGAGTGAGTGTGTTAGTATCCAGATCCTAATAAACTTTCATGCAATGGTTTTAGCATTGTAGAGATGGGGGATCATTGAAGATCCTTGCCCGAATTACTACACTGATGGTTGCAGAACTGTGATTTTCTTATTTTATCATTCTACATTTATTAGCTGACATTCTTCTCTTTGCAAGAGCCACCCTCCCCCCATTTTTTAGTGTCATTATAGACCCAGGGATATTTTTCAATTCTATTCGTTAATATACTATTACCATCATTCTTCTTGATACCCAGAGTGTTCCAAATTTATTCAGTGGAAACCCCCCGTTTCTTATTAGTTTGTGAACACTTGTTTGCTTTCTTACATAAGGTGTTGTATGCTCATCTTATACTTACTTTGCTTGCACATCTGGTATCAGCGTTTTCTCTAAGGAGTTCTGATTTCTTTCAGAGAAAGGAAACGACTGTGAGCCAGGTGTGCTGTTTCTCGGCCCTTTTCAATGGACAATTTAAAATCAACACTAAAGGATTCTTCTTAAGCTTTCCCCATTTAATTTCCTTCACCCATTATGGGAATCCTGGTTCCAAACATAATTACATTGGAAAGTACATAATGGGGACCTGAGTTTTAAAAACAGAAAAGTGTTACTGGTGCATAATTAGATTTGGGAATTGTTCTTAAATTGGTCTCTTTAAATACTTTGGGAAAAAAGTTGAAGCAAATAAAAAAAATCTCCTAAAGAAAAATAAAGTAATAAAAAGATTATGATCATTAAGAGTATTAATATTAGCATTTGATGAGATTTTTATATCAGAAATCACATAACACTTTTTGACAGTTG
>NW_012149463.1:934929-938535 GCF_000956105.1 Propithecus coquereli
AATGAATATCAGAGTTATTTCAATGTGATCCAGGTTGGTTTTTTTTGTTTTTTTTTTTTTTAAGCCGATGAGTTTTTAAGTGCAGCCACCATATGGCAAAATTGTTTCCAGGAAAAATATTCTCATTATCGGAAGGATGTAACTTGTGTGCTTTATTTGAATTTGAAGAGTTGACAAAACTATCACTAATATCCGGGGTGTCAGGGGATTTGCAACTAGCAGATATGGTTAATGTCCAGGCTCCTAATGGAAATTAGTGGTGTCTGTGCCTTCTTATCTTTATTGTTCCAAGATGTAATTGGGATATACTGCACCGTCAAGTTAGAAGGATGAACGTGTAAGTACAAAAGTAAAGCGATCTTTTTAAAAGTGAGGAATCTAAGCACAGTAATAGGATGATTTGAAAATAAAATGACATTAGTCTTTTAAACAGTATTTATTGACTGCAACTATATGCTCAGTACTGTCACTGGCATCGAAGGGTTTATAAAATTGAAAGGTAATGATGACCAGGAATTTATAATCCTGCTAAGAGATAAGATTAAAACACATGGGACAACTCAATAATGAAATGCAAATAAATGCTAAATTGATTGAATATCCTTGCTTGTATAACATTGATAGTACATAACTTTATATGCTATAGGAGAAAGGTGTGAATTGTGTGGTCCAAATTATTAGGGAAGACATTGAAGAGGAATGGGTACTTCGGCTGTGCAAACCGGGACTTTCAGGGTGGTTAAAATTTGGTTAGGCAGGAACTAAAAGTATAGATGCAGGATTGAAGAAGGGGTGTGGGTGAGGAAAGACAAAGGCAATGGGAGTCTTAGGAAATAAAGTTAATATCCTAGTTAATGTTGCGGTAAATAAAGGAAACTACCAGAAGGTTGAAACTAAGATTACATGACAATTACCTTGATAAAAAGAAATCTGGCGGGGGGCGGGCGGTAAAGAAAGGACACAGAGTTCTTGCCTTCTACAAACTTGGTGGGTTTGAAAGGTGAATTTGATTTAGATTGAAAGGGTAAAAGATATTTTAGGTAGAATGACTTGAGACATGACATATATCATGAGTGGTATAATGCATGCACCAACAAAGAATACATTTAGAAAGCCTAAGAGATAAAGTGAAAAGTTGAAGAAATTGGGTTTTACAGAACCTTTGAAGAAGATGATGCCAAGGTAGAATTTTGGTTTCAAGATGTATGCAGCATTTTGAGCACTCTCTGAAGAGATGATTCACCTGAGATGAAAGCTGTAAGATTTGGATTCTTTTGAGATTACGGAAATACCTAACTGAATGTCTTGTCTATATTCAGCATCCCAAGGCCAAGTGCAGTGGCTCATGCCTGTAATCCTGGCACTTTGAGGAGTCTGAGCCCGGAGGATCGCTTAAGGCCAGGAGTTTGAGGTTGCAGCGAGCTATGATGACAACACTGCACTCTAGCCCAGGCGACAGAGTGAGACCCTGTCTCAAAAAATAAATAAGTAAATAAATTCAGTATCGGATTACTATTCCCAGTTTATTGATATGCAAAGGAAGACTCATAATGTTGGGCCCATTTATGAATGTGGGAAGACTGTTCAGGTCTTCTCAGAAAGAAGAGCATCCATCATAAAGAGGGCAAAGTATATTACTAGATTTCTTTAATGCTGTATCTTAAAGACGAATCGTAAGCATCTTCTCAAGATGGCCAATTTAGAAACAACTCCCCCCCCCACTATTTCTGTTATGTTATTTGGTTTCATGAACTTTTCTTAAAGTTTAAAAAGTGATTAAGTACTCCATGTTTTGTGAATTAAAGGCTGCAATTTTTTTTTTTTTTTTAAGAGACAGGGTCTTGATCTGTTGCCCAGGCTGGAGTGCAGTGGCAGCATCATAATTCACTGCATCCTTAAACTCCTGGGCTCAGCAGTCCTCCTGCCTCAGCCTCCCAAGTAGCTGGGACTACATGCACATGCCACCACACCTGGCTAATTTTTCTTATATTTTGTAGAGATGGGGGTCTTACAACAGCCCAGGTTGGTCTTCAACTCTTGGGCTCAAGCAATCCTCCCACCTCAGCCTCTCTAAGTGCTGGGATTACAGGTGTGAACCATTACGCCTGGCCAAAGGTTGTTGATTTATACAAAGTAAAATGTAATTTAAAAATCTTAAAAGTAAAAAAAGCAAAGTTTGATCTGGATAGGTCTGTCCATACCAGTTTTATGTGAATGGTCAGTAAAAGAACAGTTCAGACTAATACCTCTAACCTTGATTTTCTTTTAATGATTTTATTTCTACAGCATGATCGAGAGGGTTTATTGAGCATGGCAAATGCAGGCCAAGATACAAATGGTTCTCAGTTCTTTATCACAACAGTTCCAACTCCTCATTTGGATGGGAAACATGTGGTGTTTGGCCAAGTAATTAAAGGAATAGGTGTCGCAAGGATACTGGAAAATGTAGAAGTGAAAGGTGAAAAACCTGCCAAAGTAAGTAAAAAGTTACAGTGAAATACACTTGTTATCTTAGTTGCTATCTTAAAGAAATTTAAGGAAAAGGATTGGGTGATTACGGTCTGGAAAAATTGGAAAAGCGTTAGAATGGCTTTTGATATGGAAGCCTAGATCTGCCACTTTTTAACTGTTTTCTACAATGGGAAAGATGACTTAGGGTAGTTTTAAAGAAGGCAATTTCTATTCTTATTTCAACTTCCATGTTGGTGATCTTTGCTAGATTACTTAAGTCTTCCTAGACCTGCAAAATTCTTGAGTCAGTATATATACTGGTTCATAGAAGAAAGAGGACAGTAAACCTAAAATCTTGTCTGGATTGTGCTATTAAGAGATGTTTGGCCTTGATCTTGTTACTTTTCTGGGCCTGTTCTTCATTCTTCAGTAATCTAAATTGCTTAAGGACTAAGACTAGATTATCTCTTAAGATCCTTGTGTTTTAAATGTCTGTGAATCAAAATGACTGTAATACTATCCAACGTAAGTGACAGGGTTGTGAGTGGGAATTGGAAACTCAATTACATGTAGGAGGTAGGCTGTCACTCAGTGTATGAAGGGAATAGTAGTAAACTGAAAGCTCATGCCGCACCTACAGACAGTTACACAGAAAATGATAAAATTGCCAACTTAGTGTTCACTGAACTCCTGAATAGCAATAAAATACTTATATAAATAGTGATACATCAGTTGGAATGTCTATAAAGGGCATTATTGTAATTATAGCAGATAGCCTCCTAATGTAAATCTGAATTGGACAGTTTTACACATGAGTTCCAGCCATACAGCTTTTAAACCTAGATATATTTTTAATCTTTCACTAATATGGTAGTGCACTTCAACAATTTAGGATTATTTTTACAGTTGTGCGTTATTGCAGAATGTGGAGAATTGAAGGAAGGGGATGATTGGGGAATTGTCCCAAAAGATGGTTCTGGCGACAGTCATCCAGATTTCCCTGAGGATGCAGATATTGATTTAACAGATGTGAGTACTTTCAGATTAGTCAAACTTTAATTACTTTAATAAATAAAAATACTTAGTACTAAAAGTTGGAGGTTTTGTGTCAATCTGTCATGATAGACCTAGCATTAAACCACATTACTTACTAAA
>NW_012149463.1:942697-944038 GCF_000956105.1 Propithecus coquereli
TAATATTAATTTTATAATTTTTTTGTAGGCCCTTGAAATAGACCCATCAAATACCAAAGCTCTGTACCGCAGAGCTCAAGGATGGCAAGGATTAAAAGAGTATGATCAAGCATTGGTAAATTTTGTTCCAAATGTTTAATTTTTTAATATAGACAACTGCCTTATAAATCATACACCTAATTTTCTTACATTTTTTCCAATTAAAGGCTGATCTTAAGAAAGCTCAGGAGATAGCACCAGAAGATAAAGGTAAGTTGGCAGTTTTTGTAGTGAAAGTTCATTTCGTTGTATAAAAATTTATCCTTATAAACCATTTGCTAAGGAAAGGAAACAACCATTCAAAGATATTAACAGATATTCTGTAATATCTGCTGAACAAATAAATATCTCCCTGGCATTGATCATACAGCAATGGACAAGACAGTCAAGGTCCCTGCCTTCAAAGAGCTTACGTTCTGGGCACTCTCAAGAATGTACTAGTTTTTGACATATGTGAATACTGTTTGTGTTTACCATATCATTTGAGATCCAGTTCCTATTATGGTAATTCTGGTTGAAAGCTGAACACTAGGCCCTTTTGTTAAGACATGGGTCTGTTCACCATTCTGTGGTGAATGTGTCTTGCTCTTGCTCTGTAAACCTATTTTGTCCTTTCTCAATAAACTTCATTTCATGGCTTAGAAGAAAAAAAAGAAAGCTCAGCACTAAAAGATAACATTATTCATGCTAAATATAACATTTGGCACCATTCCTTGAGCTGAATGTGGTCATAACCTAGTATTCTAGCTACTGGTTATATGTTTTAGGAAAGTAACAAAAATAAGCTTGTTTTTCGGGTAAACCAAATATGAAGTCACACTAGACCTAGATATTGAAAAGTATCTTTGCCTTTAATCCTAGCACTTTGGGAGACTGAGGTAGGAGGATTGCTTGAAGCCAGGAGTTCGAGACCAGCCTGAGCAAGAGCGAGACCGTCTCTACAAAAAATAGAAAAAATTAGCCGGGCATGGTGGTGCACACCTGTAGTCCCAGCTACTTGGGAGGTGAGGCAGGAGGACCGCTTGAGCTCAGGAGTTTGAGGTTGCAGTGAGCTACGATCATGCCACCGCACTCTACCCTGGGCGACAGAGTGAGTGAGACCCTGTCTCAAAAAAATAAAAAAGTTTTGTTTCTTATCGATGAAATGAAACAAGGGAGGCAGTTACTGTTCTCTCTAATGAAGGAGAAGGCAGAGCCTTATGTAATTGAGTTCTCTCAGTTAACAGTTTTCTAAAATTGTACTTTATGATTTTTGTGTTCATATTCTTAGAACAGAATTTTCTGTTATTGGGGCTCAGTTAC
>NW_012149463.1:945858-946858 GCF_000956105.1 Propithecus coquereli
AAAACATAATCTAAAGACACCTTGTCTCTAAATATTTTGGACCTTGCGTTCTTTCAGTTTATTCATATTCCTTTTAAAACTGTATCACATAATATTTATGAAGATACTTTCCTTTTTCCCCCCAAATCATATATATCAACTCATTTATTCATTTAAGACCACCTATTTTATGCTAGGCATTGGAAGACAAAACCAGGAATGATTAAGAATGTGGGTCGTAGAGTCAAAGATAGTTTTTTTGTTGTTGTTGTTTTTTTAAATTAGGTCTCTGCCACTTACTAGCTTTGTGGTCTTGGGTCAAATCCTAATTTTACAGTCTTAATTTCTTTATCTGTAAAATAGAAATAATACCTACACCTCATGGAGTGGTTAAAAAAGATTATTAAAATAATGTGAGGCATTTAGGACAATGGTAGACACATTTTAAGCACCTAATAGGGACTAGTTATTTTAATTCAAAGACCAGGTCTATGCTCTCAAGAAGCTTAATAGATTTGGGATAGCAGGGGGTCAATTTCAATTTAGGGTCATTAGAACTTACACAGGGAGAATGGGTCCTACTGGAACAAACAGAAAGGTGTTCTGTTATTTATGAGGGCCATCCAGGTATGCTAACTTACCTGGTGGAAAGGTGGCATTACCTTCCCCAAATAGAGCAGCTGTGACTCTTTTCCCTATTTTATAGTGTGTTTGAAAAATTTTCCAAACTAAACATTTTATGTATTTTGCATGTTAAGCTATGTACCTAGATCAGCTATGCTCAGAGCAAGTAGAACTAACATGAGATCCTAATTTGGTAGGGTAGGTGGAATAAGCCATAAGAATATATTTAGAAGGGAGCATATAACAGGAAAAAACTTACCAGAAGAAAAGATTGGTCTTTACTTTGGATCTTTTTGACTTTTGTGAGGCAGATAATATACCCACTTCAGTAAAAATCAGAATATGGGCCTTTAAAAGATGTTACATAAACAAAATTATTATATTATTTTTTTTTTTG
>NW_012149463.1:948971-961522 GCF_000956105.1 Propithecus coquereli
TGGTTATCTTATTTTTTGGATGTTTTGAGAAATAACTCGTATTGCATATTTTTCAGCTATCCAGGCAGAGTTGCTGAAAGTCAAACAGAAGATAAAGGCACAGAAAGATAAAGAGAAGGCAGTATATGCAAAAATGTTTGCTTAATAAGGATTCAGTTTTGCTTAAATACTATGTATTGATTGTATGAAGGCAATAAGAAAATGTAAGGGTTTTTGTCTATTATATATGATCCCTAATGTGTTTCTTTTGACACCTCAGTTCCCTGTTGTTTACAGTTTAAGAAGCACTGATGGGGGTTTGCTATTAATTAAAGTGTTTGAATACACTGAAGTTGGTTTTTAAAAAAATGGTTATGTGCATTATTTACAAAGAATAATGGTGTCTGGTCTGTTTTTAAACTCCTGAAGACACTTGTTGAATAAATAGATGAAAGCTTAAAAGTTTATATATTTGTATTGTTTCCCTCAATTCTTTGATGCATCTGTGGTTAGTTTGTGCTGGTGTTTTACACTTGTATATAATATGTATATACTTGTTCAGGGGTGGGCAGACCTTTTCTGCAAAGGTCCAGATAGTAAAAATTTTTAGGCTGTGCGGACCATGTAGTCTGTCACAACTACTCAACTCTGCAGTTGTAACTCAAATTTAGCCATAGACAATGTGTAAACAATGGGTATGGCTGTGTTTCAATAAAACTTTATTAGCAATACGTGGTGAGCTGGATACTGACCTCTGGTCTAGAGTATATGTTCATTTTTACACTTAAGACTTAAATTTGGCAAATCAAGTGTGTAATAAAGTCCAACAGTGCATTTTGCTGTTGGTACTGAATTTCTGAAGAACTGAAGAAGTAAGTGGATGCTATATCATTATTAAAGTTTTATTTAAGAGACATATTCATAATTTTTATGGGACAATTTTAGAAACAGTATAAAATTTTTATTTCTAATTATTTTGTGAACATTCTGATCAATAATATGCTGTAAGATATGCTGATACTTGTTAACCTCTAAACATTTTAATGTTAGCTTGCCATACTTTATTAAGGCACTGACTATCAAACATGCCTGCAAATGAAATTAGTTTCAGTTTACATTCCATTGTAAGCAGGTCCTCCTCCACCTTCGGGTACCACCCAGTTAATATTCTGACTTGGATCTTTAATATCACACGTTTTACAATGCACACAGTTCTGAGCATTTATCTGTAACCGAAATCCATCACCTTGTTCCAAAGGTACAAATTCATAAACTCCTGTAAAGTAAAAATAAATAATATTGAAGTCCCTAACTTAAAATTTTTAAATTCAGAAGTAGAAATTAAAGTCCTAGAAACAGTGGCTACAGAAACCTTGAAGGTTATTTTCTGAGTTTACTCGCAGAGAATATTACGAAGATATTGACATGTACTGTTGCTGTTAGTATAAATTACACGTCCATAATAAAAGAAGGTACAGTAGTATTTGGCTGAGTTAGTCTCACTAACAAGGGTACTCAGCACTCAGTCTTTGAGTCTCATCTACAGTAATCCCCGTTACCCACAGGGGACGTGTTCCAACCCCTCGTGGATGCTTGAAACCTTGGGTAATATCAATGCTATCAGCTGGAACATGTTTCTACTCATGTCTTCCACCCACAAATGCGATGCCGTGTCCATCTTAAGCAAGCACTTATCACACACTGTGGCTGTAACTTGCAGTTTGAGGTATGACAGCAAAACCATCATGAATTTTTTTTCCTCCTTCGCTATTTCCCAGATAGAAGATTTGTTCTTAGCAACCACAGTGTAGGATTTTTTTTTACTTTCCTTAAATTGAGAATTTTCACGTTTTTGCTTAAAGGAAGTGCTTTATGGCTTCTCTTTGGTATATCCGAATTGCTGGCATCATTTTCTTGTGTTTTGGGGCTATTATTAAGTAAAATAAGGTTTACTTGAACATAAGGCACTGTGATACCACCACAGTTGATCTGATAACCAAAGTGGCTACTAAGTGACTTAAGGGCAGGTAGCATCTATATAGCATGGATACTCCGGACAAAGGGATGATTTAAATCCAGGGTGGGATGGGGCAGGATGGTGCAAGCCATTATGCTACTCAGAATGGCATATGATTTAAAAGTTATGAATTGTTTATTTCTGGAATTTTCCACTTAACATTTTCAGACCATGGTTGACTGCAAGTAAAGAGGGACTACTGTATACATGCTATAGTTGAAAAAACATTAGATGCAGTCCTTACCCCCAGCGAATTTTAAAACCCACGATGATGAAAAAAAATGATTATTTTTAAAAAAGACAGTGAAGGTCCTTGCCCTTGAAGACCTTACTTACATTCTAGTCTTTCAAGAAAGTACTAATTTTCACATACCTGAATACCGTTTGTTCTACCACATCATTTGAGACCTGTTCCCTACTACTGTAATTTCAGTGGAAAACAACACTAAAAGATAATAGTATTCATGGTGAACTTAAAGTTTGGAACCATTTCCTTCGACTGAATGCATCCATAACCTATTTTAGCACATGCACCCACACACACACACATTATGAGCTGCCACAACAGAAATGACTTTAGAAAGTCACATGTACGTGCAAAGAGTTATTCCTTTGTGTTCCATAACCCATATCTTAGTCTGAGGGTAGGACCAGGAAAGGCTTTTTTTTGGAGAAATGTCATCCGAACTAGGCTTAATAAAAATTCTGTATTTTAACATTGCTGGTTAGAGTATGAGTTTCCTATAGGGAGCTTGATGTAGAGTCATTTATAATTTCCAAGCAATGGGAGGAGATAAATTATTTCTTAATGAAATCACATTTCTAAAATGTTTAAAGCAAATATTTATATTAATATTTAGGAATCCATGGAAGTTATTACTGACCTGCAGGACAGAATCGCTGTTCGGGCCCATCATATATTGATAGATTTCTATGTACAGGTATACTGTCATCCCTTAAGGTTAAATGTGCTGGCTGGTCATGTTCATGATTAGTACCACTCAGAGCCACAGAAGACAAGAGGTCAAAACTGATCTGTCCATCAGGTTTTGGATACTCAATAGGTGTGCAGTCTTTGGCTGCCTTGAGCTGATCAGAGTCAGAACCTTAAACAATTTTGAGGGAAAGATTTAATAAAACAGAATTTTGAAGTATTTTCTTACGCATATTCTTATAAAAACTTGAAAATATTATTGTACCAAAGAAATATGACTTTAGCCCTCTTAAAATAACAAGGCACTGTTCTCTTAAAGACATTGAATTTATAATTTCTGTACTTAATGTTTAAATTTAAGTTTGAAACATTAAAAGATCACTTTCTCCACTAATTAATGGATCCCACTTACGAATCTTTTTTTTTTTTTGAGACAGAGTCTCACTCTGTTGCCTGGGCTACAGTGCCGTGAGTCAGCCTAGCTCACAACAACCTCAAACTCCTGGGGCTCAAGCGATCCTCCTGCCTCAGCCTCCCAAGTAGCTGGGACTACACGCATGCGCCACCATGCCCGGCTAATTTTTTCTATATACTTTTAGTTGTCCAGCTAATTTCTATTTTTAGTACAGATGGGGTTTAACTCTTGCTCAGGCTGGTCTCAAACTCCTGAGCTCAAACGATCTACCCGCCTCAGCCTCCCAGAGTGCTAGGATTACAGGCGTGAGCCACCATGCCCAGCCTACTTATGAATCTTTAATGATTATAACATTCATATTCTGAAATATGTTTGAATTACCTTTATGTTTGAGAGTCCATGGCTCCATTCCTCTAAATATCCAGTAAAATATTCCAGTGTAAATCATCCCTCCGTACATACCCAGTATTCCGTGGCAGGATGGTCTTATGTTTCTAACAGCATATAGCTCTTTCCATACCCATGATTTCTTCAAATTGTCCTCATATTCTGTTATATGGAGTCCTTTTATCAAAAACATAAAATGTTAATGTGAACTTTCCTAAAGGTACACATAAAATGCTCTATTGTCAAAGTATTTTGCTACTAAATTATCTGATGGGTGAATCTTAAGTATATTTTTAAAAAACAAGTGGTTATGTAAGACCACACTGAAGAATCTTTCATCTACAAATGTTGGCATCTTCCACAAGACAACCATTTGATAGATATTGTTTGTTAATAGGCAGTAGGCATTTGATTTCTTATATTGGTGCATTGGAAATTAGTTTCAAATTTCAGTGAAACTGAAAAAGAACCTTAAGATAAAAAGTTCATGCTACCTATAAGAGTGAAAAATTTTACAATTTATCACTAAAACTACTGTCTATAATGGGTTGAAATGTATCCCAGCAAAAGTACATTTTGAAATCATTCTAACCTCCAGTACCGCAGACTGCAACCTTATAATAGTATGGTTGCAGATATATTGATAATTAGTTAAGATGAAGTCTACTGGAGTAAAGTGGCTCCCTAATCCAATATGACTGGTGTCCTTATAAGAAGAGACAGACACACAGAAGATAGCCAGGTGAAGATCGAGGAAGATATTACAGTTATATTGCCTAAGCCAAGGAATGCCTAGGGCTATCAGAAGCTGGGAGAGGCAAGAAAGGATTCATCTATAGGGACTTCAGAGAGAGTATGGTCCTGCCAACACCTTGATTTTGGACTTCTAGCTTGCAGAACTTGGAGAGAATAAATTTCTGTTGTTTTAAGCCACTCGGTTTATGGCACTTTGTTATGGTAGCCCTAGGAAAACATAGTAACTTAAAACTACAAATACCTAAAACTTGGTGCATACATTTAATATTTAAGGGGACAAATTGGTTCTTATTGCCACAGTCTTTCATGAACAACATATTGACCATACTCTTTCCAGTTACTGTTTCCTGTTCTGGCTCTACTGCACTTTCCTTCAGTCAGGCTTTAATCATCATCTTGTCTTTGGTAATAAACTGGCTCCAGTACTATCTATGTGTGGTACTATGTGTATATGATACAGTTAAAGTATGGCTAGTGGTCCAACAAGGAATGATACTTGACAATAAAATTAGGAAAAAGTTCTACTACCCAACCTCTGTTCTCTCTAAAGTACTCTCTTGCCTTTTTTTTTTTTTTTTGTAAAGAGACAGGGTCTCACTTTGTTGCCCAGGCTGGAGTGCAGTAGTGCAATCATAGCTCACAGCTCAAACTCCTGGGATCAAGTGATCCTCCCACTTCAGCCTCCCAAGTAGCTGGGACTACAGGTGGTTGCCACCACATCTGGCTCCTCTTGTCTTTTCTGTGTTCTACTTTATCTCCCACTCTGATACACTAGGCCTCCACTCCTACAAAGATATTTGAAGGCATAATCAGGCTGCATACTTCAACTAGTGGAACATTTGTTACCCGGGATTCTAATAAGGTTAATTTATTAAATATCTATTGAGTTGCCAGATGTTTTGGATTCACAGTGAACAAAGTCCCTACTCTCTTGGAGTTTTCATCCAAGTGGCATGAGACAAAGTTGATAAATAAGTAAATTACATAGTGTGCCAAAGGTGGAAAATGTGCTAGAAGAGACAGTGTTGTGGGGTTGGATGTGCTCGGTGTGCTGCAAGTAAGCTAGTATGGTCAAGATATCATGAGAGGGTGATATTTAAACAAAGGAAAGGGAGTGAGGGAGCCGGCCATGAGCAAAGACCCTGAGAGCATGCTTGGCATGTTCCAGGGACTGTAAAGAAGCCAGTGTGGCTGCAATGGAGAATAATGAGACAAAGTCAGAGAGGGGTGGGGAAACTCTGGCTTTGACTTTGAGAAAAACTGAGAATCACACTAGAGGGTCTGTTTAGATTAAGGATTTATTGAGGAATAAGTGCTGGCTGTTCCTCTCCACCACAGCAGAAGGGTCATATGCCTGAGCTCGTGAGGCTTGATAAGGAACAGGTGGCTGATTCTGCCTTCTACGAAGTTGTTCTATTTTAAGCCTAAAGATACTTCAGTACTTACGAGGTATCTTGTGTATATTACACGTATGCAATGTAAATGCAGTACTATGAAATTTGAAAGTTTCCAGGTAGATGGGACACTAGTACTTTTCTACTTTTCATGTGAATAAAACAGAACACTGTTGTAAAAATCTCTGACCGTAACTATTAGGAGTAGGTCATGTAGTTCACTTTCTATAGCATGCATCTTAATACTTTGTATAAAGTGACAGATACAATATATATCTTTTAACATCAGTTGAAGTAGACATAACCTGGCAATTTTCTTTCCTATACCTTAAATACGAATTTCTTACCTATTGTCTTTGATTGGAGATTTTCACTAGTTAGTTGATTAAAAATAGATTCTGCTGCCAAAATTCCACTTTTCATTGCTGTGTGGGTACCTTTGATCTTAGGAACATTCAGGAAACCAGGGCTACAACCAATTAGCAAACCACCAGGAAAGGTGAGTTTTGGTATAGACTGAGGAAAGAAAGATTCAGAATACATTTATTAGCTCAAATTAAATAAGCAAAACTGAATACTTCAAATCACAGCCTCTTAATAAGTCTTCTAGAGCTGTAGGGAAAGGTTGAAAAACATACGAAAATGAATACAGCAAAGGAAAAAACAGAGCAGAGCAGTTTTCTTTTTCCTCCCCTAAAAGTGAAGATTGGGACCATTACTGATTTTTTTTTGTTAAGAGTTTTTCCTTTTCCCTCCCAGACTGACCTACATGGGATAGATTTAAGATTAAAGTATCAACTTATTTTGAATAAAATGTTTTTATTTATGCATATCCATATCATAGTTAAAAACAGTCTCTAAACTTGAATGACTGTTACCTAAACTATTATGTAAATCAAAACCACAATGAGATATCATCTCACCCTAGTTAGAATGCTATTGTCAAAAAGGCAAAAAATAACATGCTGGCTAGGATAGGGAGGAAAGAGAACTCTTAGACATTGTTGGTGTGAATGTAAATTAGTACAGCTATTACAGAAAACAGTATGGAGCGTTCTCAAAAAATTAAAAATAGAACTACCATACAATCCAGCAATAGCACTAGTGGGTATATATTTGAAGGAAGGAAAAACAGTATGTTGAGATATCTGCACTCCCATGTTTACTGCAGTGCTGTTCATAATAACCAAGATAATGGAATCAACCTAAGTGTGTAGCAACAGATGAATGGATAAAGAAAATATGGTACATAAACACAATGGAATACCATTCAGCCATAGAAAAGAATGAAATTCTGTTATGTACGGCAAATGGATGAACCTGGAGGACATTATGTTAAGCGAAATAAGTCAGGCACAGAAAGGTATACACCACATGTGCTTACTCACATGTAGAAGCTAAAAAAAAAGTTGGTTTTATAGAAATAGAGAGTAGAATAGTGGTTACCAGAGGCTGGGAAAGGTGGGAGGATAGGGAGAGGGTGGTTAACATACAAACTTATAGCTAGATAGGAGGAGTATGTTCCAGTGTTCTATAGTAGCACTGTAGGATGACTACAGTTAATAATTTATGGTATTTTTTCAAATAGCTAGAAGAGAGGATTTTGAATGTTACCAGCACAAAGAACTGATAAGTGTTTGAAGTTATGGATATGCTAATTACCCTGATAATTACACATTGTTTATAGGTATGAAAATATCATACTGTAACCCCCCACAAAAAATTAAGTGGTCCTGAAAATTAAAAGGGCATTAAAAAATTGTGATTTGCTTTTACATGCATCCTGGATAATAAATTACTTATAAAAGATACTATATATCCTTTTTATTTTAGTTTGGTATCAGGGCTGGAAACCTATGATCTAATCACAGCATCACTACAATTAGCTACCATCCCAAACAATATTATTTTGATTAACTTAAGAATAAGTTGGATTTCCAAAATAAATTTTAAGACAGTTGTCTGGACTTCAGTATTCATTCTGATGAAAAAAAATGTAATAAAGGGTGGCAGTATGCTTCAGTTTAGCCATCAAAAGTCTATATAGAGCCCACAATGTAGCAACTGAACTAAAGATTGCACTATATAGTCTGAAAAGAAAAGGAAAGAGTCAATGCAGAGTTTTTCTTTTCTTGTTTTGTACTTTTTCTTCTCTAAGGGCTTCCTAAAGTAAGCCATGGATCTTTGTTGAGAAGGTGGTGGGGTAGTAAAAGTTTGGCTGATGATGAGAGGGACTCAGAGGAGTGGAGGCTAACAGGAGAACTACTGCCATCAGCTGCAAGAGACACAGCGAGCACTTTGTGGCTGTAGCTCTCATCAGTGATGGAGTTCTAACCGCGAGGGAAAGGTGGCGAGAAGCAAAACTCGGGGTAGGAGGCCAGGCAGAAGGAATGCTGGTAAGAGAGAAGGATCAGGGACCAGGTCCTCTGACAGGATATGTGGGGAATGAATTTAAGACTGTGGTTCTCAGACCAAACTCAACATTCGAACCACCTAGATAAAAAAGCATTAAATCAGGATCACAGGGCAGACAATGGGGAGAAAGAGCCTTCTGGAATGCTACTAGTTGAAAACAGATAATGGTTAGGAACTTGGACAATGACAATGATTTTCTCAAAGCTGTGGCTTTGTTGACACATAAGTTTGATTCAAGAACCAAAAGAGTATAAAGTTTAATAAAAGGATACAGATTGTTAGTTCGAGTTTTTCCAAAACAGGTGCTTCAATCCAAAGAATAAAACTGTTATAGTCCAAGGAAAATGCACGTTTTTAAGTTCTAGAAGGATCCTAACCAGAGTGGGCAAGGTTACAGGCAGATGGACATCTTGTTAGGAAACAAAGGACAAAGGAAAACCCATGCTGCGAAACGTATTTTGGGACAGTCATTAAACTATGGTTACAAGTAATTAGAAATCCACTAGGAAAGATGAGTTTTGGTATAGACTAAAGAAAGAGAAAAGTCAGATAATACTTGTTAGCTCAAAATAAACAAAATTGAATGTTCCAAGTTACTACCTCTAAGGTCTTCAAAAACTTCCTGGAAATAAGTTTCTAAACCTTCAACTAATTAAATCAGAAAATTCAAATAAAAAGGGTGTGTGTGTGTGTGTGTTCATCTTCCTTCCAATCTGCAAATTATCTTAGATGTTGAAGTGCACAAGGCAGATGTTTTAAATAAAAATCTGTATGTACTATTCAATATACTGAAATCTTTATACTATAAATTACAAACAGTAGAATTAGATGGATAGTATGTATTATGGACATTATTCAAACAAGTTTAATAGGCTATAAGGTATGCAATTCAATATATATTCTACCAAGTGAATTACTATTCTAGAAACAAAACCTCACGAGAAGTAATCCCATAACAACAGAATTTAGGGACAATGTTATTTTAAGATTCTAGTGATTACGATTTTACTTGACTTTATGAAATACTGCTATAGTAATAAAGTCTTTAGAACTTTACTTTTAAGGTTGTCAGCTTCTCCTCCCTCACCATTTTTCTATTATGTATTTGTTACTTTCATAAAAATCCAATTTCTAAAATAGTCCTAGATTCCTAAAGAGACAAAGGATCATCTTTACTTTACAGATGATCCCTTAGGGCCAGAAGAATTAAGTAACTTGCTCCAAAGCATTTAGTGTAAGTTTTACAGCTGATTTTTAGATCATCTTACCTGTCTGATATTATTTCTACAATGGTACTATCAGCTTTCATCATAGCTATCTAGGTCTTATTTCATTGTTTAATTAGTACATACTGAATACATAAACTACATTTGCTAAGATTCATTTTGAACATATACTAGAGTAGGACAATTAAGGTAAAGCTTAACAGAAGCCACCTAAAAGGTAAGAAAGTTACTAGGTAGTTGGGATGAATTAATTACATTTGCTGAAAATCAAATTTTCTTTTGAGTTTCCTGGTAGTTAAGAAATAAAGGGAAATATCTTAGATCATACAGTTTTTATTTTCTAGTTGAAAACAAACCAACCAACAAACAAAAAGTCCATGAATTTATCTCTAGAGATCAATATATTAAATCAATGGTGTAATTTAAGTTCTGTGTGACATGTTTTTATAAACACTAGATACTTTGCTTAAATTCCTTAGATTTTCTTCCTATGAGATAATATTCCATTTTTTTTTTCAGAGACAGGGTCTCACTCTGTCACCCAGGCTAGAGTACAGTTTCACAATCATAGCTCACTGTAACCCCAAAATTCTGGGCTCAAGCAATCCTCCTGCCTCATCCTCTTGAGTAGCTAGGACTACAGGCATGAGCCACCACACCTGGCCAACTTTTTAAAAATTATTATTATTTTTTGTAGAGATGGGGTCTCGTTATGTTATCCAGATTGGTCTCAAACTCCTGGGCTCGAGTGATCCTCTCTCCTTGGCCTCCCAAAGCACTGGGGTGTGAGCCACTGCACCCAACCTAATTTTCTATTCCTTACCTAAATTTGTTATATTACATTTTGAATTCTGAATTTATACTAAGAATGGGAATACAAACGTTGGAAGAGTTACCTGAAAGCCACCTTCATTGAGAGCTCTGGCTCCATATGCAATCCTTTTTCCACCTTCCAATGTTGGCCGAATACTGGGATGGTGTTTCCATCTCTGGAACTCTCTGAATGGACTCAGGTATGGGTTTTGATAGTCTAGGCCAACCTTAAAATTTTATATTTAAATTTGATATAGTTACACAATCAGACATTTTAATTAAGAATTATATCAAGGTAAAATGTGAGAAACGTTTATCAGAAAACATGTTAAATTTTGTGTACTCAAAGTATTTGGACCAATTATGCACTAATGCAAATTTAAATAAAAAATATATAAAGTCTATTTGGAAAGAAAGGGTAAAGAAAAGGATACCATGTGTTTATAATCAGCAGAATTTTGAAAATTTAGATCACATTAATAAATCATTGTGCTCTGAAGATCAAAGTCCAAATTAAAAAATATCTGTAGGTAAGTATTTTAGATTATGTTTCTACAAAAGGATTTGTAAGGATTTATTATACATTTATCAATACCAATTCTAGAAATAAACTAATAATCTATACTACAGTACTACTGGGCAAAAACGAAGAAAAAGGACATAAATCACACTTAGAAAAAAAGAAGACAAGAAATGTAGAATGTTGTTTTACAAGGCATTACCAAAGTGCTAAAATTAATAACCACACATTTTTCCTTTGATAAGATTAAGTCACTGGAATAACTACCCAAAGGTGATGCAATGAATACTTGACTTGGGGGTCAAAAAACACCAATAATGCACAAGTTTAACAATGTGTCATATAATAGTCTAACCATAACACTAAACTACAATAAAGCTGCCACCAGTTGCAAGGTGCAGAAACTTACATTATTTTTCTATTCTTCGTAGTGTTCAAGATGTAATTTACTGCCAAAAAAGGGGAAACTGCTTGTGTTTTAAAAAAGTTTTAAGTTCAAACCCAGTGCTGATTTCATTTTCAGTGGCAGCATGCTACAGTGGAAATGGGCTTTGAAATCAGACAGGTTCAGGCATTTCTGCCTGTCATTTAATGTATGTATCCGGGAAAGTTGTTTAGCTTACTTCTCATCAGTAAAATAAGGAAAAATAAGGATACCTATTTCATAGGATTGTTATGAAATTTACTTACAAATCTCAGTAAAGCATCTAGCTGGTGCCTGGAGTATAGTAGCTACTATTACTAGACCTATGTATATTTAGTAGACTAATGACTATAACAGCCATAAGCGATTTACATATCATATTGATAAAATTAGAAAGTAAGGTTTAAATGAAAAAAATTTTACATTCTCCAGATTCAAAACCCTCATTTTATAACACTGACGATCCTATAACTCTAACAGTAGAATTTTCCATAATGGGAATATAACTTACCACAAGACCAAGAGCTACTAGTGGTTCACCTTCATTTAAATGATAAAGGAAAGAGCCTCCATAAGTATGTCTGTCCAGGGGCCAGCCAACAGTGTGATCTACTCTCCCGGGTTTCCACTTCTTTTCATCAATAATCCATAACTAAAACAAAAACAAAAACAAATCCTGTAATATTTTTAAATGTTTTTATGTCACCGCAATGCATACAACTTGCCAGGTTTAATGTCTTATTTATGAAAATTTTAAGTGAAAAACTGTAACATGAGAAACACAAGAAATTATTTCATATCAAAGAAAATTACATCAAACTACAACGAGTTGGAGCAAAGAAACGGGTCAGAAAAGTTATGAAATCTTTAAGACATTAATTAGATCCTCAAATTGGTAAGACTTTCATGCCATTACAGGAAACATCACCGAAAAGAAGAGGAAAACTTCTGAGGTACTGTAGTGTTCTGTCTTCCTCTGGGAGGTAGCTACACGGGGGTGTTTACCGTGTAAAAATTCACTCAGCTATACACTTAAGATCTGTTACTTTATAATACATATGTAGTCTTTAGTAAAATAGTATATACCCTCCTATTCTTCAATAAAATAGTTTGCCCCCCAAAATTGAAGCAAATTGTTCATCCTATTTTCAGACTTATAAGTTTAAAATTTTAAACAATTTCTATCTGAAATATTATCTAAAAATCAGATAATATTATGTGCAATCTACCAAAAGAAGCCTTTATTCACAATATAATGAATCTAGTTATAT
>NW_012149463.1:963479-978578 GCF_000956105.1 Propithecus coquereli
CTCTAATTTTTTAACCAATTCATAATATTTGGACATTTAGTTTTTTTCAGTGGTTTACTAGCATAAACATTGCTTGGATAAATATTTTTAGTCTGCCTGGTAAGAGTTATTTCATTATTAACTTAATATCTTCAGTTGCTAAAGAGTTTGATCATCTTTTACATGTTTATTGGTAACTTCTACTTTTCTTGTGAAATCCTTGTGTTATATATATGCATATATGCACATTGCACACACACACATATCCTATACATAACTGAATGTAACTTTTTTTTTATTTTGTTCTTGTCCTCTTCCTCTAATTATAGTAATTCAGGTTAACAACCTAGTATGTACAATTTTATGCAAAAATATGTACACACATATATACTGAGATACTTATAGATACACTTAAACTTTTGGGGGTCCTGGTTTATTTTACCAAAACACAATCATATAATAGAAACTTTCCTCTATCTTTTTTCATAATACCCATGGAAATCTTTTCACGTCACTGTATAGCTCAAGTCTTTCTCTTTAATAGCTACACAGTAGTCTAGGTGGAGAAAGATAGGTGAATCACCTATTCTGCTAATGGATGGATAACAGCCATTCCCTATTTCCAGTTTATGTACAAATATAAACAATGTTATAAAATATAAACACCCTTGCATATACAGCTGACCCTTGAACAATACAGGTTTGAACTGTGCAGGTCCACTTATACAAGGATTTTCTTTCTTTTTTTTTTTTTGGTCAGAGACAGGGTCTCACTTTGCTGCCCAGGCTGGAATGCAGTGGAGTGATCCATAGCTCACTGTAACCTCGAACTCTTGGGCTCAAGGGATTCTCCTGGCTCAATCTCCCAAGTAGCTAGGAGGACTACAGGCCCACACCACTATGCCCACCTAATTTTTAAAATTTTCTGTAGAGATGGGGGTCTCTCTATGCTGCTCAGGCTGATCTAGAACTCCTGGCCTCAAGCGATCCTCCTGGCTCAGCCACCAAAAGTGCTGGATTACAAGCATGAGCCACCTCACCTGGCCTATATTAATTATTTTCTTTTTTATCCAAACAGGGATTGAAAATATAGTATTCACTGGATGTGAAACTATGTATATGGAGGACCAAGTTCAAATATGTGGGTTCCACAGGGCTGACTTTAAGACTTGAGTATGTGTGAATTTTAGTATACAAGGGGATCCTGGAACCAATCTCCCAAATATGCCAAGAGACAACTGTATATCCCCATAATATTGGTGCATCAGAATCCCTAGGGGCTTGTTAAAAAACAGCTTCTTAGGTCCTACTGTAGGATATATTAAGCCTTGAGGTGTCACATGATTCTGATGTAGCCAATTAAACCATGAGAAGGAGGCTGAAATAGGCTTTGCTTTGCTTTTGTTTTTTAAAGGTACAACACTTATTATTTCAAAATATTGAGGTACAATTGTCTTTGTTACATGAATACCTTGTATAATGCTTAAGTCAGGGCTTTTGGTGTGCCCCTCATCAGAACAGTGATCACTGTACCCAACAGGTAAGTTTTTTATCCCACACACCCCCTCCCACCCATCCCCTTTCTTGGTTTCTCTCTTTATATCACTTTGTGTACCCACTGTTTAGCTCCTGTTTATTAGGGAGAACATATGGTGTTTGGTTTTCCATTCCTGAGATACTTCACTTAGAATAATCGTCTCCAGTTCCATCCAAATTGCTGCAAACGACATTATTTCATTCCTTTTTATGGCTGAGTAGTACTCCGTGTGTGTGTGTGTCTATATCACATTTAGTTTATCCACTCATGAATTGATAGGCACTTTGGTTGATGCCACATCTTTGCAAATATGAATTGTGCTACGATAAACATTCCAGTACAAGTGTCTTTTTGATAAAATGACTTCACTTCCTGTGGGTAGACACTTAGCAGTGGGATTGCTGGATCGAATGGTAGATCTACATTTATTTCCTTGAAGAATTTCCATACTGTTTTCCATGGTACTAATTTGCAGCCCTACCAACACTGTATAAGCATTCCTTTCACGCTGGATCCATGCCAGTATCTATTTTTTTTTTTTTTGAATTTTTAATAATGGCCATTCTGATAGGGGTAAGGTGATATCTCATTATGGTTTTCATTTGCATTTCCCTTATGATTAGTGATGTTGAGTGTTTTTTCATATGTTTGTTGGCCATTTGTCTATTTTCCTTTAAAAACTTCTGTTCATATCTTGACTACTTTTTGATGGAGTTTGTTTTTTTCTTGCCGATTTGAGTTCTTTGTAGATTCTAGGTATCAAACTTTAGTGGGTGTATTGTTTACGAATATTTTCTCCCATTCTTTAGGTTTTCTATTCTCACTGTTAATTATTTCCTTTGTTGTGCGGAAGCTTTTTAAATTTAAGTCCCATTTATTTATTTATTTTTGTTGCTGTATTTGCCTTTGGGGTCTCAGTCATAAATTCTTTGCCTAGGCCAATGTCTAGAAGAATTTTTCCTACATTTTCTTCTAGAATTTTTATAGTTTTGTGCCTTAAAGATTTTTAATCCATCTTGAATTAATTTTTGTATATGGCAAGAGATAGGGGTCTTGTTTCATTCTTCTGCATGTGGCTATCCAATCTTCCCAGTACCATTTATTGAACAGAGCTTCCTTTCCACAGTGTATATTGTTGTCTGCTTTGTCGAAGATCAGCTGGTTGTAGGTAGATGGTTTTATTTCTGGTTTCTCTATTCTGTTCCATTGGTCTATGTCTCTACTTTTATACCAGTACCATGCTGTTTTGGTTACTATAGCCAGGTGGTATAATTTGAAGTCAGGTAATGTGATGCCTCTAAATTTGTTCATTTTGTTTAGAATTGCTTTGGCTATTTGGGCTCTTTTTTATTCCAAATGAAGCTTAGGACTGCTTTTTCTAGATCTGTGAAATACAACAATGGTATTTTGATGGGGACTGCAATGAATCTGAAAATGACTTTGGGCAATATAGACATTTTACTGATATTGATTCTACCAATACATGAATAAAGGATGTTTTTCCATTTATTTGTGTTATCTGTGATTTCTTTCATCAGTATTATGTAGTTCTCCTTGTAGAGATCTTTCACCTCCTTGGCTAAGTATATTTCTAGGTATTTTATTTTCTTTGTAGCTATTGTGAACGGTATTGATGCCTTTATTTGACCCTCAGCTTGACTCTTGTTAGTATATAGAAATGCTACTGATTTGTGTACATTGATTTTGTAAACTGAGACCTTGCTGAAATTATCTATCAGTCTCAGGAGGCTTTTGGTGGAGTCTTTAAGGTTTTCTAGATACAAGATCACATCATCAGCACACAGGGATAATTTGACCTCCTCTTTCCCGATTTGGATGCCATTTATTTCCTTCTATTGCCTGAATTCTCTGGCGAGGACTTCTGATTCTATGTCGAAAAGAAGTGGTGACAGTGGGCATTGTCTTGTTCCAGTTCTTAGGGGGAATGCGCTCAACTTGTCCCATTCAGGATGATGTTGGCTGTGGGTTTCTCACATATGGCTTTTATAATTTTGAGGTATGTTCCTAGTTTTTTGAGGGTATTTATCATGAAAGGGTGGCTGGATTTTATATAATGCTTTTTCTGCATATACTGAGATGATCATAATATGGTCTTTGTTTTTGTTTGTGTTTATATGGTGAATCATGTTTATTGATTTACGTATGTTAAACTATCCTTGTATTCCTGGGATGAAACCCACTTGATCATGGTGAATTATCTTTTTCATGTGCTGTTGAATTTGGTTTGCCAGTATTTTGTTGAGGATTTTTCCATCTATGTTCATAAGGGATACTGATCTGTAGTTTTCTTTTTTTTGTTGTGTCCTTTCCCGGCTTTGGTATCAGGGTGATACTGGCTTCATAGAATGAGTTAGGGAGGATTCCCTTCTTGATGTTATGGAATAGTCTCAATAGGATAGGTACCAATTCTTCTTTGTAAGTCTGGCAGAATTCAGCTGTGAATCCATCTGGTCCAGGGCTTGTTTTTGTTGGGAGATGTTTTATTACTGCTTCAATCTTGCTACTTGTCATTGGTCTGTTCAGGACTTCTATTTCTTCCTGATTCAAGCATGGGAGGTTGTGTGATCCCAGAAATTTGTCCATTTTCTCTAGGTTTTCTAGTTTGTGTAGAAGTTTTTGTAGTACTCTCAGATGGTATTGTGTATTTCTGTGGTATCAGTTGTACTGTCTCCTTTTTCATTTGTTATTGAGCTTATTTGAGTCCTTTCTCTTCTATTTCTGGTTAATGCGGCTAGTGGTTTATCAATTTTATTTATCTTTTCAAAGAATAAACTTTCTGTTTCATTGATCCTTTGTATTGTTTTTATTGTTTCCCATTTCATTTAGTTCTGCTCTGAGCTGTATTTCTTTTCTCCTGCTGGCTTTGGGTTTGGTTGGCTCTACTTTTTCTAGTTCCTTGAGATGTGACATTAGGTTGTTAATTTGTGACCTTTCTGTCTTTTTGATGTAGGCATTTAAGGCTATGAATTTTCCCTTTAGAACTGCTTTTCCTGTGTTACACAGATTTTGAAAGCTTGTGTCCCCTTTATCATTTAGTTGGAGAAATCTTTTGATTTCTATCTTAATTTCATCATTGATCCAAGGATCATTCAATAGGAGGTTATTTAACTTCCATGACTTTGGGTAGCTCTAAGTGTTTCTCTTAGAATTGATTTCTAGTTTTATTCCACTGTAGTCTGAAAAGATACGTGGTATGATTTTGATTTCTTTTGAATTTGCAGAGACTTGTTTTGTGGCCCATGATATGATCTGATCAATCTTGGAAAATGTCTCATGTGCTGATGAGAAAAATGCATACTCAGTTTTTGGGTAGAATGTTCTTAAATGTCTGTTAGGTCCATTTGTTCTAGAGTCCTGTTTAAGTCCAGGGTCTCTTTATTCATTTTTTTGCTTGGATGATCTGTCCATTTCTGTCAGTGGGGTGTTGAAGTCCCTAGCAATTAAGATACTACTGTTATTTCTTTGCTAAGATCTAGAAGAATTTCCTTTATGAAACTGGGAGCTCCTGTGTTAGGTGCATATATGATTGTTATGTCTTCTTCTTGAATAGCTCCCTTTACCATTACATAATGACCATCTTTGTCTTTTTTTTACCACTGCTGATTTGAGGTCTATTTTATCTGATGTGAGAATGGCTACATCTGCTTGCTTTTGGTTTCCACTGGCATGGAATATTTTTTTCCTATCCCTTGACTCTGTATGAGTCCTTGTGGTTTAGATGTATTTTTTAGAGACAGCAAGTACTTGGGTTGTGTTTTTTCATTTATTCAGCCAGTCTATGTCTTTTAAGTGGGACATTCGGACCATTCGAGTGTTAGTATTGATACGTGAATACTGTTCTGTTCATCATGTTAGATGATACCTTATTGTTTTGTTTTCACTCTTTTGCTACTGTTTTATAAGAGCTGTGAGCTATAACTTTCGGAGTTTTTTTACACTGGTGGGTGTCTATCGTGCTGTTGCGTGCATAATGCACTTTTGAGCATTTCCTGTAGGGCAGGTCTAGTAGGAACAAATTCCCTTAGTTTTTGCTTGTCTGGAAAAGTCTGTATTTCTCTATCATTTATGAAACTTAGTTTTGCAGGCTACAGAATTCTTGGCTGGCAGTTGTTCTGTTTTAGATTAAAAGTGGGACCCCAATCCCTTCTGGCTTATAAGGTGTCCACTGAGAAGTCTGCTGTTAGCCAGATGGATTTTCCTTTGTAGGTTAGTTGTTGCTTTCGTCTTGATGCTTGTAGAATTTTCTCCTTCATTTTGGCTTTGGCCAAGGTGATGACTATGTGTCCTGGATATGTCCTATTTGCTATAAATCTTCGCAGTGTTCAATGATCATCTTGTATCTGAATATCTGAATCTCTGGTGATATCAGAGAAACTCTCCTCAAAATGTCCCTTGAATAAGTTTTCAATATTCTTTCTTATGTTGTCTCTTTAGTGAGTGCTTCATTTTTTTCATTCACGTCCTGAAACATTGTTTTGGCTTCTTTGTGTTGGTTTTCAACTTTCTCTTCAATTCTATTCATCTTGTTTGCCATCCATATTCTGAATTCCATTTCTGACATTTCAATAATTTCCTTTTGGTTGGGGTCCATTGCTGTGGACCTATTATGATCCTTTGGGGGTGTTGAACTAGCTTGTTTTTTCACGCTGCCAGAATTTTTTTGCTGCCTTCTTCTCATCTGAAACCTCTTCTCTCAGCTCAGGGTTCATAGGTTTGCAACACACCTGTTCTCCTTTGCTGGGAGAACTCATGTACTTTGTGAGTAGGAGATGTCCCTAGACAACACTTTTGTGTCCTTCTCTGGAGGACTGACCCAGTAGGAGAGGGGCGGATGCACTGAGAGCCTATAACACAGCTGGTTTCCTGTGTCATCTCGATCCCCTGTGGTTGTCACAGTCCATGCTGGTACTGGGGGATATTTATTTGGATTGGTGGGTTGGTCCCGAGGCTACTGTTGGAAGCTCAGGGAGGGGGCTGTGCAAGTCTCTCTCCACAGAGGCAGGTGGCATAACCTTGGTAGGTGCCTGAGTGGGTCACAGAACCTTGACCTGTGGTCCTGTGGATGCACCACAGGACCTTGGCCAGTGCCTGAATGGGTCACGGGACCTGGGCCAGTGTTGGGGATGTTTGTGTGGAGTGGTGGGTTGGATCCTAGGCCACTGCTGGAAGCTTGGACAAGGCACTGGGTGAGTCCCTCTCCACTGAGGCGGGTATTGTGGGAGATTGCTCTGCCTAAGTCTCCCAGTGGTAGTGGAACTGGCTGTTTGGTGAGGCTATCTAGGCAGTGGTCACAGGTGTGAGGACTGCAAGTGTTTGCTCTACTCAAGTCTAGGTGTTATGGTGGTATACAGCAGTGGGCGGCTTGTGGCTAGTGAGTCCATGGTGGAGAGTTGGATCACAGGTGTTGCACGGTTTTGTGGGGCATGGCCTGTTAGTCAGCACATAGGGCCAGGGGGCTTGTTCTGCTGGTCAGCACTTGGGGCCGCAGGGGCAGGGCTTACTGGCCAGGGCACAGAACCAAGGGGCCCACAGGTCTGTTGGGGAATGGCCCTCTGTGTGGCTTGCAGGGAGGGGAGTGTGGCCCACCTACTGGCGCACAGGACCAGGGGCGTAGCCCACTGCAGGGTGTATGGGACTACAGGATGTGGCCTGCCCATTGGCATACCAGAGTGGGGGATGTGGCCTGCCACACAGAGCTCGGGTCCATGGGGCATGCCAGGCCTGGGAGCTTTGCTCTTCCCACTGGTGTGCACTACCACAGGGGTGGGACCTGCCAGTTGGTGTGCGGGTCTGCAGGGGTATGGACCTTTGCTCCATGCCTGGATCCTGGGGGGCATGGGCCTCAGTGTGGCAACGCTTGGGCTGCGGGGCTTGCTCCACTGGGTAGGGTGCAGGGCTGCGCGGGCTGGGCCACTGGATGGCTGGGGCTCCCTCCCCATTCACGTCCTGCCCAGGCTGCTACCGTGGAATGCCTTTAGTTCCACTCAAGTTCCCTTGTGTGTGGGGGTGCTCACCTCCCAGTCAGAGGCATGCTGGTGCCTCTGCTCTCCCTGCTCTCTCCCTGGCCTGGCGAGGGGCAATGTCGGGGCAGCTGCAGTAAAGCCGATCCCTGTGTAGACTGGGAGCTTCAGACCTAAGAGCTCTGAGTGGTGTCAACTGCGGCAAACCCTGGAACAGAGATCAGTGGGTGCCTGCTGAGCCTGTTCTCTCATGCAACTTCACTATAGTCTCCAAGCAGTTCCCTGATCAGCATGGAGGCTTGCGGTGGTGGGGGGGGGACCCCCCACGGTTTGAGTCACAGTGTCTGTGCGAGGAGTGTGGGGTCCTGGGGCTCTCTCCTTTATCCCTTCCCACATGTAGGTGTCTCCCCCAGGCACCTTCTGATCTTGGCGAGGGGAACTTGCCGTCCCTGTCTACTTCACTCTGAGTGTCTCCTGTGGTTCTCTGGTGATCTACAATGCTTTCTCCCAGAGAGTCTATCTTTAGGTGAGCATCTACTTGCAGTTTTCAATCCTCTCCCAAAGAACAGCATATGCGAGCTGCTTCTAGTCTGCCATCTTGGCCCCCTTCTCGCTTCACCACTTGCTTTTTAAGCAGCAAATAGGAGAAACAGGAAGATCTGCCAGAGGAGACTCTGGACTAGATTCCTAATTCTATTCAAGAGTGGCACTGGCCAAGGTCCTGTGGTGCATCCACAGGACCACAGGTCAAGGTCTGGTGACCTACTCAGGCACCCACCAAGGTTATGCCACCTGCCTCTGTGGAGAGGGACTTGCACAGCCCCCTCCCTGAGCTTCCAACAGTTGCCTTGGGACCAACCCACCAATCCGAATAGGAATAGAATTCCTAATTCTATTCAAGGATAAACTGCCAGTCAGCAAATATTTACTGAGGTCATATGTACCTGGCACTATGTCAGGCATTGGAGTAACCCTTCAGGCTATCTTCATGGAGCCTATAATCTAGATGGGAAGTTAGATAATAAACAAACAAACAGGAAAAGATAAGTTAACTTATTGAGATGCTAATGTGTGTTTTGTTCTTATCATAGGAAAGCAAGGTATTTTTTTCTTGTCTTTTCCAAGGAAACTTACTGAGTGAGAGCTCCATATTCTAATGGCTTTTCTTTCACAGAGTCAAAAATACAAATTCTAAAAACCATCCAGGCTTATATTTTGAATGAGAGGATGATAAACAAGTTCTACATCTACCAAAAGATGTTAAAATTAGGTTAAAGTCTATCACTATTTACCTACTGATAGTAATGCAATAATTCTTATCCATAGAAATGAAAATTATGAATAAAAATTATGGAAACAATAAAATCTTTGAGATGTGTTTGTTTTATATTTGTGTGTCATGTTTTTATCTTTAAAAAAAATTAAACATGTTATAACTATTTGCCTAAATCATGTTTAGCTCAAAGCTGCTTCTAAATTTTTGAACAATGAGAGAAAAATTCCATATTAATAATTATAATCTTACTTCCACATAATTTATAGTTTGTAGCAAGACCTAAATTATTGAGTTTAAGTTCTTTCTTTCTATTTGTCAGTTTGTTAAGCACATAACTATTAAAAGGTTTACCTTTGGTGCACCATCCTTTTGTATCCCTACATCGTTAGTGGCAATTCCTTTCACACTACCATCATCATGAAAAAGGACCTAAAAATGGTCAAAAAAAAAAAAAAAGCATTTATTATCACTTTAGGATTCATAATAACCTGGAAAAGAAACAGTAAACAGATCTAGATTTCTTAGAAAGTGAACATGTTCTCTAGATTATAGAAATATAGGCTTTAAAATAGTTGGAAATGCCACAACCTTGATGAGAAAGAAAAGGGGGAGGCTGCTAGAGAGGGTTACTAAAGAAACCAGAAAGATTAACCAGAAAGATACACTGTTATAAACTCTCTTCAGATGTCAAATCATGTGTAAAGAATCTGAAATCAAGGCCTATAAAAAAAGAAGAACATGAAGGTGGGTAGGGAAAGAAAAACTGTCAGGAAAGCTTATGTCTCAAATGAGCTAAGACCCTCCAGAAACTTTATTTCTGGAACAAGGAGGGGGAAAATAGGCCACAAATATAATTCTGAGGATAAGAAACAGCAATACTCTGTAACTCTTCCTTGGTTTCTGTTTCCTCTGGAAGAAAATAATCTTTGGATAGAAAAGTACAAAATCTACACTGAAGTCACACAACATATTATAAGAAAGCACAGGAGTGGAGAGGTAAAACAAGGATTAGCAGCCAAGGATATGGAAAATATATACATAAAGGTTTTACTTGATATCCTGAAAACAAATCAACAGTGGAACGTAGCTATGGACTAGAACTAAAATCTGGCTCAGAGTATCCCCCCAAAAATCTTGGCAAACAGATCAGTAATCTATTGATTACTGATGATCATCATTAAGGAACTGAGGAAAACCAGAGAGGTACAAGAGACTGTAAGTGTTTGTGTATGTAACCAAAAAGTGAAAATCCTGGATTCTACAAACCACCTCCTTTTGATTTTGACACTCATTCCAATCAATAATGTTCAACAAGGAGAAAAGCAAAATCACACACTTGGGTCCAACAAACCAAATGCAAATGTATGGGCTGGGAAACCAGAAATTCATAGCAGCAAGTATAATACTGGGATCTATGTGTTTTATTTGACTTATACACGCTACAGGTAAAAATAAATGTAAAAAAAAGTGAATTTCCCTAGTGCCAAATACAAAAGGGAACTTCCCCCTATTCCTTTCAGCATTTCCTTTAGCAAACTGTAAATCCCTGTCTTTCTGAGATATATGGGAATCTTTTTAAAAGCTAAATAAACCTCTTGCCAGTTTTGCATTTCAGGAATATCTTTCCTGGGGGCTCTGGAGCCATCACTTTGAAATGTGAACATCAAGGCGGATGTCCTCCTGTCTTCCTGTCTCTGTGGGAGTTTGGGCTAGGTGCTTGGCTCCAAGTTGTAACTTCCTGCTTGTCAAAAAAATACAATAAGTTTTATTTTTCCTTTGGGTAAAGACAATTAACATGTATGTAATGGATTGTATCTGCTTGGCTATTTAAAAGGGTAAAATTTCTGTCTTGGTCTGTGACATGTATCACAGTCTTGATTTAATGCTCATTCAATATTAAAATGGTTTCATTCTTTTTTATAAATTGTGGAAAGGATTTTTCTGGGTTGGCAGATTTTATTTTTAATAATTTCCCCAATAATATACAATGAGAATCAACAGTGTGATGTGGTAGCCAAAAAAAGATTACTTTGAGGGTACTAATGGAAGAACAGTTTCTAGAAAGAAGAAGATAATAATAACAAGAAGCCTGTTATACACTAGGCTTGAAGTAGTTGATTCATTCTGGGTACCACTTTACAAAGTGTTAACAAAGAGAATGCACTCAGAAGTGAGCCAACAACAATATTAAAGGAACTCAAGTTATATGACATCATGGCTCAAAGAACTGAGAATATTTAGTCTAGGGTTGGGGCTCAGAACATGATACCCCAAAGTATGGCACCTTGGCATGCTGATATTGGGGCTCAGAAACCAATACTTCAAAATATGGTGCTCTGACATGCTGAATGGAAGAGGCCTCAACATCTCTCTGACCTTCCCCCCTCACCTTTGTCTCTTAATGCTCTGCCTCTCCCAAAGCACAGGGCAAAGTTGTTCTCTGAAGTTCCCTTATCTGTCTAAAGTATGGACATGCCAAAGAAGAAAACAATTACCTCTGGTCTCTTCTCTGAGTTTTCACTAACTGAACTCATACCGTAGGAAAAAAAACTGAAGTCTAGTAACAAACCTGGACAGACTTTTGTCACAAACCACTGTGCTCTACAGGCCAAACAGACTTTGTCCCAGGCCACGGTATGTTCTTCACGTCCACTGAATTCCCCTAAAAATCATTTACTACCCCTCTAAAATCACCCACATTTCCCTATCTCCCCTTCCCCTAAGAAGAAGGGTATATAACCATCTTACCCCACTGAGTGGTATAGTAATCACTCTATAATTTTCCCCTCATGCACAGCAATAGATCTGTATACCTTTTTCAGAAGCAAGGTCTTTCTGACCTTCTGTCCTCCTGTCTCCCACTCCTCTTTCTCCCCCAAGTCATAGAAACCAGAATTCATCTTGCCCAAGGCAGGTCATAGAAACTAGAACTCTTCCCCACCAAAGCCAGCCATAAAACCTTGAAAGGTTACTCTCTTGCTTCTCCCTTTTCCCTTGATGACCCTTATTCCAGAGGTGTCCTGCTCCATACCTGGGAGGAAGAAATGCTACACAGAGAGGCCAAGAAGAATCTGGACAGACTTTGCTGGGTTTCCCCTCTCAGTCTATTACCGTTAGATCATACCCCTTGCTTCAATCACATTTCTACACAGCTATCTGTTCTTATGGAGCCTAAGCATAAAAATAGACAATTTTCCCTGGGTCTTTGCTGTTAGACTTAAAGAATTCACCCTCCCCAAACTTCCACCCAAACCTCCTATAAAATCCACTGCTCTCCCCTTCCTAGGGGTGTATTAGGCACCTTTGCCTTTGCCAGATCCCTAAGGAGATAAAGGAATGGAATGCAAGAGAGGAACTCAAATTCCTTATCCCTCCTGACAAGGACAACGCTTATCCCTCCCCACAGGGGTCCCAGGAACTGGTTGTTTGGAAAAGAATTTATTACAGCAGCTGTTCTGGCCCAGTTGCTCACTGCCCCCAGAAAAACCCTCTATAAAACCCAAGGCTCTCCTCTTTTTTTGCATGGACATTCTTTTTGGCCTCCACCCACCTGCATCCATATGCTCAAATAAACAGTATTTTGCTACAACTGAGGCTTTGTGTGTCTCCCTCTTTGCTTCAGAGCTAACATTTGGGTTCTTCATGAAGGATTCCATGTCATGTAAAACTATTAAATTTGTTATGCTTTTCTTTTGTTAACCTGTCTTTTGTTATATGAGTGTTGGCTGTGACCCTTGTGATGGATAAGAAATGGTATCACACCTTTCTGCTGTTGGGGCTCAGAAAATGACACCATAAAATATAATGCTTTGACATGCTGAACTAAAGCAGCAGCCTCTCTCTGACCTTCCCCTCCCTCTTGTCTCTCAACCGTCTCCTCCAGAGCACAGGATAAGGCTTTTCTCTGATACTTCCTTATCTACCTTAAGACTGGGCCTGCCAAACAAAACACAATTGTCTTCCATCCCCTCCCTGAAATCTCATTATCAACTGCAGTAAAGACTGAAGAATGCAACCACACCTGGACAAACTTTTTCACAAGATCATGTCTGTCTCTTAGGCTCATTCAAATTTCAAAAAGAATCATTTACAAGTTAATTTATGTCTCCCAAGTCCATTCATCCTAAAAATCATGTACTGCCCCTCAACATTGCTAAACACCCCATCGCCCCTTCCCTTATGAAGAAGGGTATATAAGAATCTGGACCTCTTTAGGTTCTCGAGCAATCATTCTCAAGTGATTTCCCTGTGCTTACACACATTACATAAATTTGTATGCTTTTCTCCTATTAATCTGTTTATTGCCAGTTCATTTTTAGCAAACTTCCAGAGGGCAGTGAGTAAGCTTTCTTTTAACCCCTATACTGGGGACAAAAATCTCCAGAGTGAAGATGGGGAAGAAGAGAGAGCAGGGCATAATTGGAAAGTTGTCCTTGGAAGAGGGCAAAGATTTGTTCTGTATAGTATAAAATACTAGGTAATTTCTATCTAATATCAGGAAGAGAACACCAACAGTCCACAATTTTTCATCTCTTATGGTGTTCGATCATAAATTGGAAAATTCCTTGATGGGGGTACAATATAAGGAATTCACATACTCTTTGGATTAGATCCTTTTAATCTCAAAATTCTAAAATCATACGGCTTTTTAAAAATACTTCTTTACCTCTGTAAAATTCTTCGTTCATTTTCAAAATGAAAAGAGATTTCCTATAAATACTTAAAACAAAACAAAACTATACAAACCTCAGCAGCCGCATAACCAGGGTATACTTCAACACCAAGCGCTTCTGCTTGTTCTCCCATCCAGCTTACTAAATGTCCCAAGCGCACAATGTAATTGCCGTGATTGTTCATTGGAAGACCTACACATAGATGCTTAATTTATCAATCTTTTTATTGATAAAACATCTAAAAAACATAATTAAAAAATTCTAATCAATGTCTATTTCTGCATAAGTGTACATGTTATCTTGATGGTCATACTTTCAACTAATTTTCTACAATTTTGGTCTAGAGTTCTAATTTATTACATTAAAAACAACATTAAAGCACTAAATTAAAAATTCCTGGTTGGCTTACAAGGCTATCTCAATTCTTCTAGACTGGAAGACAAAAGAATTGGGTTCTAGTCCTGCTTTCCCCCAGCTAGCTGTATATGCTTGGATAAGTCCTTCAAATATCTGGGCCTCAGTTTTCTCATCTGTAAAAGGAGGAGATTTCACCAGATGAAATGTAGTTCCTTCCAGCTGTGGAATTCTACAGTTCTATTAATATTTAGAGGCCTCACCTGGAAGAATTGGCACAGGAATCCTGTATTTCTCTGTCAAAATTCCAAATCTGTCTTCTGTTACAGGAGTGTTAAGTGGAGCCTAGAAACAAAAGAATGAAAGAAAAAGAAAACTTTTTAGTTCATATTTGTAAGAGTAAATATAAATAAAAAAACCTTTAAATTTATTCTGATGACAAAAGGAAAGGGAACTCCCTCCTCACTTTTCTTTCAGCATTTCCTTTAGAAAACTTGTAACTATAAATTCTTTCTCTGTTTCTTTGAGATGCATGGGAATCCTTTAAAAATCTAAATAAGCCCCTTGCCAGTTTTGCATCCTAGGAATTTCTCGGGGGCCTTGGAGATATCTTCGAAACGTGAACATCAACTTCCTGCTTGTTGAAAGGTAAGAGAAGTTTTATTTTTCCTCTGGGTAAAGACAATTAAGATGTATGTAATAGACTGGACCTTCCAGCTATATACATATAGATAAAGGTGCCAAAGCAATAAAGGGCTTGAAGATGAAAACATTTTGAAAACAACTGATATTATGTCAATAATAATTCAATGATATCTACTTCAGATATAATATTGAAAAGAGAACTTTAATTAGGCACAATTAAAGTATTACTAGCTTGACAGAGCTTGATATTTTAGAAAGACGAGCACAGATAAAATTTTTGGAATTCAACTTACTATATATGAAAAGAAAATAGATAATATTTATATAATTTTTTGAACTCTATCAAGTATATTCAGACATTGAATATTCTAACCTGGGATGTAGGACAGGGATAATACAACCCATCTTATGCAAAAAAAAACTGAGTATAAAATTTTGACCAAGTTTTAAAATACAAATTTTATTTGAGGGCAATAAAACCAGCACTTGGTACTCTGCTTAACATATCTGTGGCTTTTCTGTCTAGGTTACGGGAGGCAATATTAATTTATCTCTTTAGAAAATCAGATTGTCCTCTTCGGCTTTAGATAGTGCATTGTCCCAGAAAATTTTATTTTATATTAAGAACAATGACACAAAGACCTGCAGAACAAG
>NW_012149463.1:980443-982849 GCF_000956105.1 Propithecus coquereli
TTTTTTAAAACATTTTTGTTAAAAACTAAGACACAAACACACACATTAGCCCAGGCCTAAACAAGGTCAGGAGCATGAATAATCACGGTCTTTGACCTCCACATCTTGTCTCATTGGAAGGTCTACAAGGAGCAGTTATCTATTATAACAATGCCTTCTTCTGGAATACCTCCTGAAGGACTTGCCTGAGCTGTTTTACAGTTAACTTTTTTTTTTAATAAGTAGAAGGAGTACACTCTAAAATATTGATAAAAAGTATAATATAGTAAATACATAAACTAGCAACATAGTTGTTTATTATCAAGTATTATGTACCATATATAATTGTATGTGCTATACTTTTATACAATTGTCAGTGCAGCATGTTTGTTTACACCAGCATCACCACAAACATGTGAGTAATGCATAGCAGTATGACATTTTGAAAATGATGTTCTGGAAGATGTCACTAGGTGATAGGAATTTTTCAGCTCCATCACTCTCTATGGGACCACTGTCATATATGCTGTCTGTCACTGCCTGAAATGTATGTGGTACATGAATATAGCAATATATATTTGTAAAGCCATAAAATATTATTAAATACTTCTAAACTATCATCAATAATATAATATTCTCCTCCACAAAATGATACAAAGTATCTAGAAAAGTCTCATAAGTGTTACACAAATTACTTACCTTCCCATCGTTTGTCCTTATCCCGGGGATAAATAGTATAGTGAGTAGTAATTCGAGGTACAGGAGAAGTTGAAGACCATCTTGTAGCACATAGAGGTAGATAATTTTTCTTAATTTTTAAGGCATGAAAGCACTGATAAGCTGCACAAAAAATATGAGCATTATCTTTTTCTTCATTTAGTTTTCCCTAGGAGTAGACTGAAAAAACATATAAACTGAATGATTATACTTGATGAGGGATATAAACTGAAATAGACTGTACTATTTCCTACATGAACAATTCAGTTAGCTTTTCCTCATCAAGCAATGTTTTCAAATCTTAAATATTTTAAAACCATCTAATAAACAAATTTATTCAATTTAGCTCATGTCAGGCTTAAACTATGATAAAATGATCATATGACTAGTCATCTACACCAGACACTATTGAGAGTAATGGGGAAGAGTATTAACAATTATGTTGGGTCAACATAAGGGCAAACTGGGTTTTATGGAAAGCTTCTTTTTTAGGTAAGTTGATTTACCCATATAGTATCTTCTGAGATCCTTAAAAATGTATATATTTTGAGTCAGCAAACAGTATTTTATGGAAATAAATAGAAGTGTGCAAAGATTCATCTGCAAAAATGTACATTAAACCTTCTCTGTTGTCCTCAAACCTTCAACTCCACCTCCTCTTTCTCTTACTCAGCGCAGATACCCTCACATCAAACCTCATAAAGACAGAAGTAATTAGATGGGAACTCTCTCAATTCTTTGTTAACTACCTCCAACGTAATCTGTATTTGTACCCATACTGTGTTCATTCCTTCAGTTTACAACAGAAGAGACAACTTTTCTTCTTAATTCTTCTGCCTGGATGATGAGACTTATCTCTCTCATCTTCTTAGGGACATTCCTCCATCTGATATCCTGCCTTCCTCCTGCATCTTCAATTTCTGACTCCCTTCTCTGTCTCTGTTCTCCTTGATAATCCTTCCTATCATAAAAAAAAGAACAGAGAATCCCCCTATAAAACCAGTCCTGGCAGATATAAAAACTTATATTTGAAGCTATAATAATTAGAAATCTGTTATAGAAGGAGGGTTAGAATAATAAAAGGAACAGAATAAAGACCTCAGAAATAGAATGCACATAGGGATTTGGTATATGATAAAGATGCCATTTCAAATCAGGAGGAAGAGATGGTTACTCATTAAATGGTGCAGAGATAGCTAGAAAAGCCATCTGGAAAAAAGTATACCTTGCTCCTTTTGTCAAAATGAATTCCATTTGATCAAAGGTGTTAACAGAGCAACTCAAAGTATAAAAGATTATGGTAAGATAGCCACAAATTCTTTGACCCTCCTCTCTTTGAGAGTGGGCTGGACTTATTGACTAGCTTTTGACAGTAGATTGTGGAAAGAATAAATATTAACTTTACAGTAATATGGCAGACACCACTTTAACTAAGTGATTAAGTTTAACATTACCAAAAGTAAGACATATTGACTCCCTGATATGATGTGATGAGAATAGTTTTTCACCTCTGTGGTACAGATTCCCTAATTCTTTTTTTAATCAAAAATTTTTTTTATAGAAATGGGGTCTTGCTATATTTCCCCAGCTGGTCTTGAACCCCTGACCTCAAGCTAACTTTCTGCCTTAGCTTCCCAAAGTGCTGTGAATACAGACATGAGCCAAATCTTTAATCTGATCTTCCCCAAATCTTTAACCTCAGTCTAATCA